>NW_008594237.1:4841-36921 GCF_000691845.1 Merops nubicus | reverse complement strand
TATATATATATATATAAAATTTATAATGTGGAGGAGATTTATCAGAAGGTTTCTGTGGGTGGATGAATTTATTTCTGATATGCCAGTCCGTCAGCATGAGGTTTTGGTAGAAAGTGCTGGGTAGGTGGTTTTTTTATCTTCATGGATTTATGAAGTCCTTAAAACATCTGTTCCATCCAGGTTCCATAGTCCTTTAGTGGCTCCGGGGGGGGGGGGGGAGAGGGGGGGAGGGGTTTTTGGGGAGAAGGAGAGAGAGGGAGAGAGAGATGTTCCTCAGTGGAGCTGTGTGGATAGAGCTGCCTTTACTGAGAGGTAATAGTGGTGATGGGGGAAGGGAGCAGGATCTCTCCCTGGAAGGGATGAGGTGAAGAAAACTTAGGCTCAGCTTGCCACTTGGTGGGGCAAGAGATGCTGCAGCATTGGGGGGGCAGATCAGGAGTTGGAGTTGGGCTTTTTTGAAGGCTCCTGTAGCAGTTCAGGAAGAAATCAACTTTTAACTCCTTTTCTGCTGTTGGTTATGAAGGTGAGTGTGCTTTCAGTGTGCACCACATAGGCTGGAGGTAAACAGCTGATTCTTGAACTTTTAGACTCAAGATTATTAAGGCCAGATATGGGTAAAGACCAGAATCTTAGAATAGCAGGTTGGAAGGGACCTCAAGGATGATCTGGTCCAGCCTTGCTTGGCAAAAGCACAGTTTAGGCAAGACAGCTCAGCACCCTGTCCTGTTGAATCTCAAAAGTGTCCCCTGCTGGGGACTCCACCAATTCCCTGGGGAGATTATTCCAGTGGCTGATTGCCCGTGTTGTGAACAGTTCCCGGCAGTCTCCCTAAGTTATGACAAAAGCCAGCAGCCAACCTTCTAGTGTGAAAAGAGCTTCAAAAAGAAAGGTAAGCCACAGATTTGGGTGAACCCGAGGGCTGCGCTGTTCGGGGTCTGGGTCTGCTCTTTGGGTCGCTGCTTTTCCAAGCTGCACAGATGTGCAGATCTCACATCTGTCCTACCAACAGCAGGGGCTATGCCTATGTTTGCAGCACGTGGACCCCCCCGTGGACCCCTCTGCATCCCCCAGCCACAGACAGGGGCTGAAAGCCCCTGCCCGTGGGTGACATTGTGGGTTTGGCAGTGGCTGAGCCAGCCCACCAGCCTCGCAGGCTGCACGGCACCCGGCTTTTCCCCAGTGCCTTTGCTCTGATGGCTTTTCTGCCTGTTACTGAAATAACCTGTCAAGCTCAAGCTAATAATGAGCCATAAGTCAGATTCTCTCTGGTAGGTTGCCCTGGGTGTCTATCACAATCTTTAGGGGTGACCCAATTATGATAATTGGCCAATCTTGCTACGGGTGTTCAAAAAGAATTGCCAAACGAAGGGGGGGAAAGAAAAGCTCCCTGGAAATTCTCAGAAACCCCAAATAAAGTTTTTTTTCAGACACCCTTTTGGCACGAGGTGCCTTAAATATTAACCTCTTCAGTCTGCCGTGCTCTGATACCTGCAGAGAACAGTGAAAGAAAAGCCCCAGGATGATGGAGGTGATGCTCCACCCAGGTGCAGCATCGGTTTTCCCATCCCCAGAATCTCCATCAGCCCAGAAACGCAGCTGTTTGCTCAGCTTCATGCCCAAGACTATGTTTAGAGCAACAGTTTCACTCACATTCAGTCATGAGACCTCAATTTTGCAAGAACATTTCACATTATTCCTAGACAGACTCAAGGGGCAGAGGGAAGAGGAGTGATTTCTCTCCACCCAGATGCGTAAAACACACACCTTCAGTCAGTCAGGGCAAGGTAAAGGGAATAAAGACCATTTTACCCCCATCCTTGCTCCTTCCCAGCCCCCACTCCTCTTTTCCCACGCACCAGCCTGGTGTAGTGCACCTGTATTATTTGTGCATCAGAATAATAACAATAGGGAGAGAACATGTTGTTATGACTGCTGTGACCTCCTGCCCAGCGTGCTCTGCTGAAACGCTGCTGGAATTGCAACTTGGCACCAATCTTCCTAGTGAAGGATCGCTTCTGGCTAATCTATAATTTACAAAACACACTCAGATTCATTTTTTATGGGCTGTTTTGATATGATGCCATTTAAAAATTGGAAAGAGACGGTGCACCTTTTAAAAGGTTGCTCCTGATCCCTCTTGCTCTCTTTTTTTTTTTTTTTGAAGGTGGAGCACATGTTCTTTTTCTTGCTGTTACCATCTGACCAGGGAAAGGGAGTCTCTTATTGCAGCTTTCTGGACTGTTCCCCACAGAACTGGGGACAGAGCCTCGTGTCACACCTCCACCTTCAACATCCAAGCTGGCTGTGCTTGCTGCAGCCCTCTGTGTATTCCCGTTGGCTCTTCCTCCCTCTCTTGGCTTGTGATACATATTTAGAAGCAGGAAAGTCATGCATTTATGCCGTTCTTTGCTTTTTCTCAGCAAGGCTGGGGGGAGGGAGGGAGAGAAGGACTCCTGTGACACCCCTTGGGTGATGTTTGGGCTTCCCAGCTGTATCATCACCTGATATCTGCTGCAGCCTCTTAAACCTGGAGCCCTGAAAAATTCTCACTGAGCAGGGGATGCAAAACTCCTGATACACCAAACGTACGAGTGTTTCTGCTGGCGGTGGGGTGGCTCAGCACAGAGGGCAGAGCATTTTGAGGGGGACCAAGGCTTGCAGTCTTTCTCCCAGGTTGTTTTCCTGCCTGCAGGCTCCTCAGCTCTTCCCTATGCCGTTTTATGGTGCCCCTTTCTGACTGATGCAAATCCTGCCCGGCATACATTAGCAGGAAGGGCATCGTTAGCAGGAAGAGCAGCGCTGTCAGAAACCAGCCATGAATCTTCTCGGGCTAGCAGGGCTGTGTGAATAGCACGGGAGGGATTCAATATGTTCATCTCTACAGCCCAAAGGGAAGGGGAGAGGTTGCTCATCAGACCTCGGCTGCGGCGTGGCCGCGGTGTGATGATGTAGCTATAATTAACCTCCTCCCCGACGGAGGCTGAGCTGCCTTTCAATCACCAGCCAGTGGCCCGGCATGGGAAGGCAGCGTCTGGAGCAGGAAAAGCTTCATAGCTGTTGATAAATAGAGGCCGTGATCTTCTGCAGCCAGGTACTTGAATGCAGGGAGCGTCAGCAGACCTTGTGCTGGTTTCTGTCTGCACAGGCTGACGTAGGGAGTGGTTTCTGCCTGCCCTCATCCATGCCAATGGGCAACGCCGGCCCGCTGGCGAGGAGACCTGTGCTGAGAGAGAGAGAGGGGGGAAATAGCTTAACTTCCCTGGCGTTTCCCTGCGGTCCCACAGAGCTTGAGCTGTTATTTCATTAAAACCTCGAGGACAGAGGTGAACAAACCACTTTCTGCCCCTCAAAAATAGCTGTTAATGCAGCTGGGCGGATGATCCTCGTCGGGTGGGTGGCAGGGAGGTGTGTGGTGGGGAGGTGAGCAAGGCTTTGCAGCCACACTCAGGGGTCACATCCACAGCTGGTCGGTGACAACTCGGTCACCTGCCGTGGCAGACGGATGCAGGGGGGTGTTGGTGCTAAAAAATGAGGTGAGATGCCCCAAACTGTTTGGGGAAGGTGGATTATGGAGTGAGAAGGTGGTCTGGAAGGCAAGGCGGAGTGACATGCTGGCTGATGGGGGCTGGCAGGACGGGACGTTGGGCTCCACGTCCTTGGGGATGCTGTGATCCCAATTACTGTGTTAAGAGGCATCAAATTCGGTGTGATATCTGAGGAGGAGTGAACCAGGCTCTGGGGAGGAGCACGTGAGTGGGGAGCATTAAACAGAACAAAACTGGTAATGAATGCTGCTGTTACAGTGCCTGTCACAACTGCTCACGAGTTTAATAGTGTGCAATTTCAGAAGAGAGAAACAGCTTTCAGTGGTGCTTATTTCTTTTTTTTTTTTCCTTCTTTGAAAGAGGAAAAATATTCCATGCTCTCAATCCTTATCTTCCATTTTAGTCTCTTTTTACCCTTTTGTAAAGGTGGGGAAACTGAGGCAGCATATTGCACAGGCTGGGGCCAAGGGCTGGTGTTGGCTACTGCAGCATCCCTCCATCTCCCACCCTCTGAATCCTCAGGAAGGAGCTGTGCACTCATATTTTAAGAAGTCCATGTAGCCAGGACTTGCCGTGCAGTTAATATTTAGGTCAGCAGAATCTAATTCTTTTTAAAATCATAATATTATCATTGTAATTGCAAATGTTTTCATTAGGCACTTGCACTTGGGAGCCTGGCACATGCCTGCAAATGGTTCTTGTTTCTTCCTTGGGTGTCCCAGCTGCTGAGCAACAGCAAGAAACACTTTGTCCCCTTTTATCCTTCACCTCCAAAACCTCTTCCTTGAAGTCCTGTAGCCCTGTATGACGATCAGGAGTTAAAGTGCCTTGGTAGATGCCACCACAGCACTCAGCCCCAGTGCTGCGTGGATTATTTACTTTTTCTTTTGCACTACCTGCCTTCAAACAGGCCTTGCACCAAAGGCTGAGGGAGCACGTGGGGAGTCAGGGATTTGCAGCCATACCCTGTGAGCATCCTAGCGAGGAGGGACGTGAGAGGTGTTGCCAGGCTGTCATCCTTCTGTCGCCTTTCTGCCACATTTAAAGTCTGCTAGCAGAGCAAATTAGCTTTCCTTAAGTGAGTTATTGTGACTCAAAGGCAGGGCTTTGCTTCCCAAGAATAAAACAAAACTCTCTGGAGATCCGGTCTTAATACCACCTGCCTGGAAGTCCTGATAGGGGACTTAATGCTGAAATGAATATTCATCCTTTGTGGTGGGAATTCTGCTCCCTCTCCCCATCTCATGGGGGATTACAGACCTGTCCCAGAGGGGTGATGTGGGTGACAGCTTGCAGTGGCTGTCCATATCCAAATATCCAAATATCCATATCCCAAGGATGAAGCCCTGATTTTTCAGGCAAGGCTGGTGAGATGCTGACTTGAGTTTGGGACTAGGCAGAAGCCAGCCCCATATATCCATGCTGGCTGGCAATTGATCCTCCAGCTGGAAATCCCAGCCTGAAGACTGCAGGAACCAGGTGCTGGCTTGCAGAGCTCCTTGCAGCCTAGCTGCCCCTTGCTGGGGCTGGAGGAAGCTCTACAGTCCCTGGCACAGCCCGTGGGAGGTAGTGGACTTCGTTAAGCCTTGTTTCAATAACCTTTCTGTTTTTACACTGGCTAATCTCTCCAGTTCCCCTACACGTTGCTGCTTGGTGGTATCCACTGGGGATAACTGGGATGGTGCTGGGATGTGGGGCATCTCCCACCCCTTGCTGGTGGATTTCAAGTGCAGTTTTTCTCTCGCACATCAAACGGCAGTTTTCCTCGCCAAAATCACAACCTGTGCAAACTCTGCCCTAATCAAATCTATCAAGCCCCAATTTAGGAGCCTAGCTGCTGTCTGTTTATCAGGGAAATGGACTCGAAATTGGCCCCTTTAATGGAAACCCAGCTCTCACACAAGTGTCTGAATTAATGGCACTGCCTGCTGCGAGCCGGCAAGTTGGGCATTTGATTCCAGTTACAGGAAATTGCCATAATTTCTGCTCCACGCTCCTCTCAAGTGACACTAAGCATTTATCTTCCCCCCCACACCTTATTTATTTATTTTGGGAGAGGAGGATGGTATTGTACATGGGCGCTACTCCCCACCTGAGGCAGCCGAGGGGTTGTCTTGTTATCATGGCAACACCTGCTTAGCAGCACACCTTTTGTATACTGAATAAAGGAAGAGAGAAGGGAGGTCTGGAGGAAGAAAAGGATGTAAATAAAATCTTTAAGGGCTCATTTCAGAAATGGGACCCTTGATGTGTGGCTGTTGGGTACTGCCTGCAGCTGCCATGCTTCTCTGGTATAATCAAGTGAGGAGAAGCAAGGGGTAGCCCAGGAGATGTCCAAGTGTGGGGGCTGGATCTCCAAGGAGCACTGGGGTGTTCCAGGGGCTGTCCCTGCAGATCCCACTCCTGGTCCCTTGGAACCATCCAGCAAAGCAGCGAAGGTGGATTCTCTTGGCTGAGCATCCTGTCCTGCAGCAGGCAGGCATCTCCTTGGGTGACCTCCTGGAGAAGCTGCTCTCTCTCTCACAGCTCTGCTGAGGGAGACTGGCTTCTTAATTTAGATGCCTGAATACAAGTATGTAAATACCCCACCCCACGCTTCAGATGCTGTGGGTCTGAATTGTTTATTTTATCTGTGGCTGAAGGTCATCCTCATCCCCCTGGATGCTCAATTGGGTATGGTGCTCTCTTCCTCCTCCTTTTCTCTCCTCCTTTCCTGCTGGCAAAGGTTACTCAGGGAGAGTGAACTGCCAAGGGCCCAGCTCTTAAAGCAGGGAAAATATTGAAACCGAGGTAGAGCCGCGAAGATGAATGCCTGGATGTTTGCAAAGCATTTAACACTGTCAGGAGAAGCATCAGAGAAAGGCTGAGGAGGTGGTGAATAATTTTGTCTTCAGTGTGGGTTTGAGCAGAGTAAAATAAATAAGGCCTGGAGCTGCCCGAACAATGAGGACCTGTGCAAAGTCTGCTTTGGGATGAGGAGGCACTAAGAGCTCCAATTAATGCCTGCCCTGATGTTCAAACTCTTGACTCCTCGACCCTCGTGCTGGTCGCTCGATATGTCCTGGGATTTCTCTATAATACAAAGCAAAAGGATGGGCTGGAATTCTCTGGGCATGGGATGTATCCCTTTGGGTGTTAAAGGACAGCAATGCCTGAAGATGGAGGAGGATCCTGCATCTCCCAGCACGTTGGCAGAGGGGCTGCTGGCTTTTTCCTTTTTCCCTTGGGTGCCTTCCTCCATCGCAGGCTCCATCTGTAAGACCCAAACAAGAGAAGTGAGTTTCTTTCTTCACCCTTGAAAAATTATTTATCTAGCTGTTGTTTTGCTTGGGTTTGGCGTGGTGCAGGATGATGTGCATCTGCTCGAGTTCAGATCCTTTTATTTTATCCAGACCTAAGTCATGCTGCACTGCTTGATGGAGCCGTAAATTTTCAGAGGCAGCCCTGGCAGCCAGCGAGCAGGGTGCGGACATCAGGAGAAATGAATTTCTGAGCCTGTGGAGGGGATGAGAAGCTCTTGGCATCCTGTTTCAGGGAGGGGAGGCGTGCAGGAGCAGTGGCCCAAAGACCCCAGAGCACTTGCTTGGTCTGTTTGTGTAGGAGTATTGCATGAGGTGCTCCTCTTTCCTCCCTGGAGGAATATTGTTTTCAGAAATGATGGCAGGATGTCAGTATAGGACAGCAAGTGAAATATGAAGGAGTATAGCCTACAGGTGTGTGTTGTGAAATCTTGTAAATAAAGCTCAAAAAAAAAAAACCTATGCATGGTATGCAGCTGCAAAGTTCCCAGATGGGCTAAGGCAGCAGGTACATCAGCATTCGCTGCCTGCAGCACCAGCAGGTCCCAGCAACTGCGGCTCAGACTTGCAGAATGTGGCTCGGGAAGGAGGGAATTGGAACCTTCATCCTGTTTTCCCCACAGAAAAACAGGGGCAAGTCCACCGCTGTGGGGTGGAGAGTTGGCAGCCATGGAGGAAGAGATTGATCTGTGGAGGTTGGGTGGTTTTGTTTTTTTTCTGATAAGTTCTGGCAAGCCCTTTGGGTACATGCAAATAGCCCTTTTTGCTAGAATCCTGCGTCCCCTCTTTGCTCTGGAGGATCTGCCAGCAATTCTGCACTAGGGCTTCACCTTTGTGTGGATATGTGCATCTGCAAGGGTGTTGGCACCACTGGTTTGCACCACTGTGTTTAAGCAGCAATTGATGCTGGGGTTGAACGTTGCCGTGCACTTAGAAGGAGAAGCCCAAGGGTATCGTTAATGCCTCAGCATCCATCGCCAGCAGAGATGCCTCATTCAGGCTGTGCTGCCCAGGAGGAAGGTTCCAGCTCTCTCTTTCTGCCCCCTCTTTGCCAGCAAGCGCTGTCCTATGATCCCAACTGACCTTCTTAAAAGGGATCAACTGCCTAAAATGAAGAGATGAAGAGTAAAGGGAGGGGATGGGGACAGGGAGGAGGAGGAATGAAATTAGGAGCAGATATTAATAACCATGTTAAATATTTATCTGACCTCCTTTCACATGATCCTTTTTAATGGTGACCCAAAAAGCTGCTGCGCTAATATTCGCTCTGGCTCTCCTTTCTGCCACTCTGTTCAAGGCTTTGGGTTTGAGCAGGGGAAAAAAGTTCTGTCTCATGCACTGAGGGAGCAGTTGTTGGGCTATGGGAGAGATTGGGGTCCTGAAGGAACCTTGATTAAAAAGTGACACTGATGATGATGGGAGCAAGTGTCCTTTGGGGAAAGTCAAATAAAATAAATTTTTTAGAAGGATGATGGATCAAAGGGGTGGGAAAGGAAGTGACAATATCCTTGGGAATTGCAGTGGATTTGTCTGGCAGAGTCCCCAGCACCCTTGCATATCGCACACAGCCCGTTTCTGGCACAGGTTGGCTTCAAAGGGGCAACCCTAGCCAAATGGCACAAGATCCTGAGCCTTCTGTGAGCCCAGGGCTTCTCTGTCTGGCTGAGCAATGCAGCTGGGGCATTTCTGCATTCCAAACCCTATCCTGCAGTCAGGAGATCCTCAGGTCTTCCTACCCCACTTAAAAAGACAAAACCACCAAAATTTCATTGGAAAGGCAGCCTCTAATTGGACGTCTGCTGCAGAAAGAGGCTCTGATCACGTAGAGCCTTGTTCCAACCTTAATATTGCCCATTCTGACTGAAGGATTTGGGGTTGTTTATTATGATTTATCTGGGGATTATGATAAATTTCTTTATTTTTCAAGCAGTCCTGTTCTGAATGGCTCCAGGCATTTTAAGCCATTGCTCAGGGAGACATCGCTACCTTTCAAACTCGGGCTCAGACCTCAGGGGCCAGGAAGGATCATCAGCTCAGTGAATTATGGGTCTTGTACGGGTCATTAGTGAAGGTTTGTGAATTCCTGACCAGTTTCCCTTCTCCGTGCCTGACAGCATGTTGTGTTTGAGTGCAGAGATTCACGCTGTGGTTTGATCCACGGGCTGATGACGGGAGTGGGAAGCGCATGAGAGCGGCAGGGTTTGGGTCGGGGTTGTGGTTAAGTTCTCTGAGGCAGGTCTGAGCTGCAGTACAGGGGAAAAGCAGCAACAATTTAGTGTCATTTTAATGCCGGGAGCGCCTTCACGTCTTTCTGATCAGATATTTGCTGCTTCTCTGTTTATCCCTTCGATTTCCTTCTCCCGTCAGCTCCTGAGCTGCAGGAACAGTGCCTCCAAGCAGGTCCATGTTTTCCATCAGCTTGCCTTTTGCTGCTGAAGTGCCTGCTGTGCTTTCTCTCTTGTTTTGGTGGCTCAATGCCCCTAAAAAGCCCTTGAGAGCCTATGTGAAATATCCTCTTGTATTATAGTATTTGTCTTGTTAAAGGAAACTGCATTTATTTGAAGCAGGACTGAATGCAGTAGTGGAATTTTTCTAATCTTCTCACCATCTGAGATGTTATTTGTGCTTTCAATTGAAGCATCAATTAAGCAACAACAGCATAGCCTCCCTGGGCCTCAGTTTCTCCTTTGTAGGATGGATTTGATGGCACTTACCCAGCTCTGTAAAGTGCATTTGAGGTCTGAACCTGGTGAGTCTTTCCCTTGCTGCTGCAGCCTGGAGAAGCAACAAGCACTTTAGGAGAACAACACCTTTTAGGGGGGTTAAATTAATGGAATTAGGGATAAAAAGTGGGATTTGAATCCTCTGTCAGAGCACAGTGTAGCACAGGACTGTTTTTCCAGCAGGATGGCTGTTTCCAGGACCTCCTACAGGAGTGTGCCTTTTTCCAGTTAATTCCATTTATTTTTAGGGGGAAAAACCCCCAAGGTTTTTGCATTCCTGAGCTTGTCCTGAATGGAAAGTGCTGCTGAGAGTCTTTCACAAGGTCCCTATCACCACGGCCGCCAGCAAAGCCGAAACGTGTTTAATCTTGCTAAATGTAATCTTGTTGTAGAACAGGAAATTCTCCGCTGGTCAGAGAGGATATTAAGATGCCTGCTCTGAAAAGTGTTTGAAATTATCATCATTAATCTGGAAATGATTATTGCTTAGTTCAAGCTGAGTAACGTGAAAAATAAAGTTAACCTGAAGTGTATATGGTGAAAAGTAAATTGGATTTTTAAAAAGCTCTCGTTTCCCTAATGGAAGATAAGATTAATCGCACGGCTCAGGAATTTAGAAAAAAAAAGTGCACAGATCCAAAATTTAAAAGCAACTGGTGTTTAAGATGTACTGAAACGTCCAAGTTATGGAGGTTTCTGTCTGGTGCTCTCCCAGCACTCACTTTGTTAAAAATCAGATCTCTGTAAATTGTCTGAAGAGGACCCCGAATGACTGATCACCCAGAAAGTAACTGTGGCAACCCAGATAAAATGATTGTTCCTTAGAGAGGCTTTTCTTAGTGTGGGTAAGAAGAATGTTCTCTGGCTCCAGTAAATGTAGGGATGCTTTAGCCCACGGGACCAAGCCAAGATGTTCAGGTCTGACCTCCGACCGAGGAGTGGTTGGGAATCCCCATCTGTGGGCCTGGGGCTTCCTCCAGAACCTCTTTCTGAAGGTTTCTGGCATGACTACAGCTTCCCTCACCATCGTATTTGACTGGGTGTGGGTTATGGATGTGTCCTCCTGTCTGAGCTGGAGCTGCACTGTTGTCCTCACAGCAGGAGCTGCAGTTGACTCTTGTTTCGGAGCTGAGCCAGCGCCTAGCAGATGGAGAAAGCCACATGATGAGAAGGAGGGCTTTGGGGGGAGGCTTTCTTCCTTGTGTTTTTGAGCAAAGAGAGATTTGAGATAATCTCTGATATTCCCCTCTTGCTGTCAGTCCTGTCTCAAGTTTGTTTCTGTGAACTCTCTCTCCCTTGGTCTGTTTTTTTCTAGCTTTCTGATCTGAATCTTGGAGAGATGTCTTTTCCTGACACCCACCGATCTCTGATAGCACCACAGTAACAAATCCCAGGGTTTCTTTTGCCTCCTCGATCCCTGTTGATGCCTCTGTCTTGCCTGGCCCTGATACCCAGGTCTGTGGGGCCAGCAAACTCCTGTCCCCACACCCCCAGAGCCTGTGTTTGCATTGATAGAAGGTTAATGCTGATAGGGTTTCACAACTTTTTGATTTATTGTCTTTTGGCATTCATCACTCTTTTCTTTAAATTAAAACTCCCTCCAGATGGGGTCTCTGACACAGATTTATTGATCTGCAATAAAACCTCCCTCATAACCTGTACAGCTGCCCATTCATCTTCCAGTGAAGGAGGGATCATTTCTCTGTGGATGTCCCAAGAATGAAAGCGAGCTGCTAACTTTTCCCCTCTTCTGCCTCTGCCTGTCTGGTTTCCCCCATGATTTCCATGCCTCATCTCAGGTCGTTTACAAGGTACTAGATGGGAACAACTTAATCTTCGAGCTAGCCCTGGTGCCCCTTCTATCTTCAGGTGCCCAGAAGGTGACGTGGTGGCAGAAAGGCCAGCTGGAAAAGTCCCAAGGGATGGTACAAGACATGGGAGTTTATTTTAGATACTGCAAGTCCTAATGAGACTTCTGTCTCCGACTCTGACGGGGATGTATGGAAGGAGGGCATAATGGCAATAAGTTGTGGCTTCTCTGGTACAAGGAACAGCTGTAATTAGATGCTGAAAGAAATTCTAGTAACAGAAGCTGGCTGGATGCTCTAATGATCTCCTTGTTTGTGACTTCTTGTGTTCACTTGTGACTTTTTTCACAAACGACTCAATTTTCTAAACTAAAAGAAACCCGTCTGAAGATATTGTCTTTAGTGGTGATGTGACTTTGCTCAAGTTTGGGTTTTTTTAGTGATGCAGTTGCACCTTTCAAAATGGTTTCAATCTTTGGCCACATCTTAAACACAGCAAAACTGGTTGTTTTGAGAAGTGTATTCAGAATATTCAGAAGAACAATTGTGTGCATGCATGATATAAAATATGATGTGGGTATACTGAGATTCTGTAGTTTCAGGCAGATTTGACTACAAATAAGCCCCCAGAGCAAGTACTAAAGTCTAGACTTGCTCAAATAAACTCTTCTTCCTGAGTTTCCCACTGAATGAAGGAGAAGGCCAAAATTTCAGGAGCCTGAAGCCAACCCTTCTAACTTGCATTTATGATGTTAAGCCTGGTCTCTGGCTTGATAGACTTGATACTTAACATTGCCAGGAATCACACAGTGTTGCTCACTCTTCAGGAAGCAAATGGGATTAGGGAAGGATCAGTCGTTCTGACAATTGAGACAGGGGTTTTTTAGATGCCTCAAAGCAGAGTGCTGCGTGAAGCAGGATTACAGTGTCTGACCAGAGTCGCCTGATGTACTGAATGAAGGTACACAAAGATAACTACCTGAGTACATCTGCCAGGTGTTGTCTGTGCAGGTGAAGGATGGCTTTGGGTAGCTGTGTGGACGCACCTACATCCATCCAGGTCATAGTCATTCCCAAGGTGGACTCTTCTGATGCTTTACCTGAACTCCAGAGATGGTCAAAGGTGTGCCAGCAGCTACTCTGAACAGCAAGTGGGAAGGTGGAGCTGAAGGAGGAATGCACATGGCTATGGAGAGGGGAATGGATGGATGAGGTGGCCCAGACATGGTGGATGGGAAAGATGAGAGCTGCAGGGCAGGAGTGAGCAGTGCCCACGGGTAACTCAGGAAGAGTCCCAGCCTCGGTGGGGGGATCAGGGGAGGACGGGCGAGCGTTGAGTCAGAAGGGAAGGCATCCTCATTTATCACCATAATCGGGAAGCCAGGCTGAGGAGGTTTTAATCACTGTGCACGGAGCTGGAATGCAGAGCAAGTTTATGGTTTACAGTGAGCGGACTGACACAGCTGATTGATGTCAAATATGTCATGATGTATATTGTAAAGCCAGGAGATTTAATGGTGTAACTCCATGGTAGTCTTGGAAGTGAGGCGCTGCAGAGCAGGGAGTGATGGATGGGCTCATTTACATGTAAAATTGCCGATGGCATTGACAGCGCTGGTATGCAGAGGGAAGATAAGAGGGAGACAGTGAGATTCACTCTGACCCTGGTATTGAAATATTAAAATACAGCTGTAGGATCACCTGGACTTTGCAAACTGAATGTCTGTCTGTGTGTATTTGAGCATATATATACGCTTGTGCTCAGGGTTATAATTATGTGCACAGTATGTCTTGGCAAAGGAGACAGCTCCACGTAGTATTATCAACTCTGGGCTCAAGCAAAAATAGTTTGTGCTACTCCTGCATCCTCGGGGAGATGAACTCACAGCAAATCTGGTTATTGCTTAGCTTTGGAGGAGCCTTGGCCTTGATGCTTTTGGCGGTAGAGCTGCAGAGCAGAGGCAGCTGGGTTCATGCTGGTAGCTGGGCTCAGAAGAGCTTGCTCCAGGCCAGCACAGGCTGCTAGCCCAGGGCTCGGCACAAGGCTGGGCTTCCAGCTCCAGTGCACGATTAACCCAGATTTCAGCATACTCCCATCATCACCACAACGTGTCGGGAGCAGGGCTGGTGTAGAAGTTGCCTTTGTAGCTCATGATCTCCCTTCTAATTTTGGTTGATTTAAAGGGGAGCATGGGGGAAAAATTTAAAAAAAAAAAAAAAAAAAAAAAGGAAAATTTTGGCTGCTGCAGTGATGGAAACTGAATGTGGCAGAGCATAGAGCCCAACCGAAATAAACTGTCAAAGGATGTTTTGTTTTCATTACGCCTGCTGCAAGCCCTTAAAATTCCTGGTTGATCTCTATAACACAATCCTCAATTTATTTCTTTAGGATAATGTCACTAAGATTTGGTGAGCAGCTTGCAAGGAACCTGGGGAAGGTCATTAGGGGAAGCGAGCCTTTGGCTTTGGGGTCCAAGGCACTGCTGCTGGAAAGTCTGGAATGGACGCAGGCTGCTGGAAAGTCTGGAATGGATGCAGGCGTCCAAGAGGTTGAAGACCCTTGTTTCAGATGGTTTTATTGGGATTTAGCTCTTCTTTGAACCTCTATAGCTAAAAGCATATCTGCTGTCCCCCAGCCCAGCTGCTGTCTCTGGTGCTAATGACTCTGTTGAAGCTGATGGCTTCACCCCCAGTTATCACTTGCAGAAATTTTGAGGTCTGAGAAGCAAGGGAAGAGAAAATCTCCCTCTGCGGCTGCTCCAAGTGGCTCAGGGCAGGATGTGGGAGCAGCCCAGGGAGAGGATGGGTGGGAAAGAGGTGGTTATAGGAGGCCCTTGCTCCCTAATGAGGGTTACTTACATGGCATTTACCTTCATCCACTTGGTCCCTGTCACCTTTGATCCTGTCCCTCATTTCAGCCTACTTGACAGTCAGCGGAAGGGCCTAAATTGGGACGTTTTTCAAAGACAGGTTGACTAAGCACCGGTTGAGCTGACCCTGATCTCAACGCTTAAGAGGCTTTGCAGGGGATTAAGTGACTGTATTTTAATCTTGCCTCTTTTATGGGGATGTGTCGCGGGTCCCAGCACACTGCTTGGGGCTGAAAATTCACTCTTCCTCCCCATCCCTGGCTGCTGATGCTCCTGGGGCAGATGGACCGAGTGGAGCAGGGAAAGGACAGTGTTTCCAGGAATTAAATGAAATTGCTCTTTCCTTAAATGAAAAGCCTAATATTAAAACCATCCCTGCAAAGGCCATTTTTTTTTTAATTTATGAGCTGCTCTGTCATCTTTGGAGACAATGTATGAATTATAGAGTAGCCATATAGCTGAGCCAAAGTTGGATGCAAAAGATGCACTGTCCGGGAGAGCAGTCGTGGGGGTGAGGGCAAAAGGATTTAGACTTTTTTCTTGACTTCTTGACTTCATTTTGGTTCTGATCCCGAATCCTTGGAAGATGGTATGAATCCTATTTTCCATTAACTCTCCCAAGCTCTGGAGGAGAGAACCCTTTTCTGAGCAGAAATAGGGACTGCAATACCAGATCAGCGTAGCGGACTATCTCCAAAAGCTGCCAATGGCAGATGCTCAGGAAAAAAGTAATAGAGAGTAATAAATTTTATCTGGGAAGCTGTGATGGGGGCTGCACAAACAGTTACACCAAACCTCTCCTTGCCCAGATGGGTTCCTGAGATGAAATAGAGGGTCACCAGTATTTGAAATGTCATCGCCTGTGGGAGAACCAAAGGGGTCAGCTCTGTCCCGTATAGCTCCAAGTGTTAAGAAATGACAAGGAAATAGAGAAGTGTTGATTGCTGGTTTGTTTCTTACTTGCAGTCCCCCTGCGTGGCTCCTTGAATCTGTCTCCAGGGCAAGAGCATTGGCAAAATTTCTGGAAGCGCCTCGTACAGTATCAGTCCTGAAAAATGGAGATTTTGGGGGCTGAGGTTTCTGCCACAGGGGCACACAACCGTGTCCCCAAGAGCCTTGCGTCCCCTCTCTGGGGTCTGCACCCCAGCTCCTGGAAGGCAGAGGTCTTCCCTGCTGGCTTGGCCATTCTGCAGTGGTCTCTCCATGCCCACCAGGAAGGGTTGTGTTTCTCCACCGTGCCCTTGGCTCGTGCCACGTTAGCTGCCTTGGTAGAAAAAGACACTGAGGGTGTTTTAACTATGTTTTGGTGAAAGCCTTGATTTATCCTCATCAAAAACAGTGAGAGATGGGGTTTGAAGCGTTTTGGCGAGTCGACCCAGAGAGCAGAGACATTCAGAGGAGACCTGGCACAGCCAGTTGATGGCCGTGTGCTTGCCAGCGTACCAGCCCAGCACCTCTGCTCCTGTGGAACGGGGCGGGCAGGATGCTGTGGGGCTGGTCCCTGCTGTGGGGAGCAGTAGTGCACCCTGACAGTGTGTTCATCCCTTGTTGGGGTTTGCTCCAGCCTTGTGACGTTGCAGGTTGCATTAAAGATTTATGATTTAACCATCTACCAGAGGCTGCTGCCCTCCAGCAGCATCTGGTGACAGGAAGGGTGTCTGTCCCCAGCGTGCGGCCACCTCTCCCCTAAGAAATGCCCCCCCAGAAGGTCCCGATCCCCCTGGGTTCATCTCAGCTGCCCCCTTTCTTCCCCCCCCCCCCGCCCCCGGTGCCCCCCAGCCACCCCGTTATCCCTTAGCCGTGACGTTGAGGCTACTTTTTGTTTGTTTATTTTAATTATCATCTTTCTCCCTGGCTGGGTGCTCCCGCGAGGGAGACGGCGTCTGTGTTAATGGGATTATGTGTGCTGTTTGCTGATGTGGACGTGTCCGCCACTTCCTCTCCCTTTGAATTTCACCCAGATAATTGATTTCTGTCTCTTCCTTGGCACTTGCTTTTGCGGCGCGGGGTGTTATTAGTCCCCTTTTGTTTCACTGCCGAGCGACGCAGCCTTTACAAGGCAGCCTGGGCAAAAACAATTGTTGAGTCTCTTGCTTTCCTTATTAACTAACAGGGGATTGCAGGCGGCTGGAAGCCCTCGGAGAGACGTAGCAACGTTTGGGAGCAATGCAGCCCCTCCAACCAAGAGGTTGGGTGGGTTCTCCAGGTCTCCATTACTGGGCACCCACCCAAGCTGACTCTGTCTCGTGTCCATCTGTTGATCCCAGTGTTCTGGGAGTTGAGGGACTGCATCTTTCCCCATTTTGCACATGGGGAAGCAAGGGTGGGCTGAGATGTGTGGCGCTGGTGTGGACTCCTCTTCTGCCATGCTTGGTCAGGAGGTGATGGAAGGTGGTTGGTGCTTCTGAAGCTCAGGCATGGTAATGTATGGAGACTAGTCTTTCCAAGAGAACAAGCCAGTTTCAAAGGAGTGCTTGAGCAGAGCTAACACATACAGAGGAAATTAAAGCATTTTGCAAGTTCTACTTGAGTTTGAATAATTAGGGAGCTTGGGTTTGTGAATTTTTTAGGGCTTCTTCCCCCCTCCCCTTCCCTTCAGTGGAAAGGGAAAAATTTTTATAGAGCAGGAACAGTTATTTTCTGCCCAGCTTTTTTCAGACTGTGGAGATTTCCAGAAGAACATTCTGTCTAATGTCACAGAAACAGTCTGAGCACAGAGAAGAAATTCAGTTGTTGAGCTAAAGAGTAGCTTTGCTCCATGGAAAAGAAATACAAATGAGTCTTAACTGGTTCAATTCCCCTTTGCTCCGGTGTCTGGGCAGAAGTAGGATGAGCTCCCCCAGAGCACAGGGACCTGGCTTCCCTCTCTGCCCTTCTGGCTCTTGGCTTCATTTTCTTCTATTTGCATAATTTCTCAGCATATTTTCTCTTCCTATTGTCTTTTCTCTTTTGCCTTATTTTCTTTTTTTTTCCTCTCTCTCGCTGCCTATTTTCTGTTCGATTTCTGCTTTTTTCTTCCCTTCCTCACTAGAATGTGGCTAGCATGAATGAGTGATTTCTAGAAGTAATAAAATTGTTTAAGGAGGAAAAAAAAGGCAACATCATTTTCTGCGCATCGCTGTGTAAAATGTACAATAATAAAGCAGAACCACACTAAATGAATTACGGTAAAACCCCCAAATTACCAACATGTCAAATACTATTAGCACTCAGATTTGTAGAAAAAATGTACAGAAGAAGCTTTTCTTATTTTACTTTTACTCTGCTTCCTTTGCAAAGCAAATGCCAGCTACTTGTAGCAGCTGTTTTTGGTGCTTTGAATGAATAACTGATAAAAAGAAAAAAAGCAAGACACATTCCCCAGAACCATTTTTCATGATGTCAAGGTATCAAGGTAATGTGTTGCTTGTTGCAGGAACTTCAGATGTGTTCCTATATGTGAGCAAAAGTCTCATTTCCTTTGACGGGATTAATGATCGCTTATTCCACCAGAGAAGGGAGATGGAAGAGAATCAAAACTGAGGGGGCCAAGAAAGAGAAATTCTGTCTAGGAATTGATTTGCTGGCATGGACTGGCAAATCAAGGCAGGACAGCTTTAATAAGAGGGCTTCCTAAAGGACCAGGTATCTTGTAGTATCCTCAAGGATTGTGCTGTTATCACTGGTGGAGTTTGCAATTATTTAGGTGGCCCTGACTGGCATTGGAGGATGCCACCATGGTTGTGCATGTTCAGTAGTCCAAACAGCTGAGTTAGAGCACCTTAGATAGGAGAGAGATTTTTCTTATCCAAAGCATTTTTAATTTTATTAATAAAACATGCTCTTGGGATGATTTCAGCTATTTTTACTTGTATGATTGAGTTTGGAAGGTTGACAAATCCAGCCAAGAGATGAAAACATTTTGAGTTTGGCCAACAAGACCATGTTGTCGATGTTTGCCCCTGGGTGAGTTCTCTGAAGAACAAAGGGATAGAGAATGACTTTGTCTCTCTTTGGTTGAAGCTGCTCCATTTTGTATGAATAAATATTTGTTGGGCCAGCGGAGATTTTATAGCCCATCATCTCGGGCACTCAGCCGGGATGGAGGAGACGTGTGCTCAGGTCCCTGTTCCAATGCATGTTTAATTATTTATCTGCAGCAGAATGGCTCAGGATTGAGAGAAAGAGCCAGAGGCCAAGTCTGTAGCCTGATAGCTGTGATATTTAGTTGCCAAGAGAGGCTGTGATTTTTTTATTACTGCAGATAACTGGCTTTTTTAGGGTTCATATAATCATAGAATGGTTTGGTTTGGAAGGGACCTTAAAGACTGTCTAGTTCCAACCCCTCTGCCATGGGAAGGGACACCAAGTGGGTTTTTTGCTCTGGGTCTGAGGAAAAAGGCTACTCTGGATTTTAGAGACTGCTCCTGATAAATTGGACTGGTTTGGGCATGGTGGCAGGGGTCTGTTTGTATTTCCCTGTGTCAAAATTTTTGAAAGTTTAAGAAAAGTGGTGGTCCTTTGAAATGTCTAGCTTTTCTCAGCGTGGGATGACTCCTTCCCCTTCACATGCTACCTGTTGGACCTCTCTGCTCTCTTGCTCCTCAGCTATCTTCCACCAGTTTCCCTTCTCAAAGGACAAGTGTCTAACCTGTATTACATCTGTCCAGGCTAACGCACTCTTAGTTTCCCAGCCAACACTGTGGAAGAGGACATGGTTAGTGCAGAGATGCTGGAGGGTTTCTTTGAAGAGCTTTCTTCCTACTTCACCTGCCACAAAGTTCAGCTGAGGTAGCTGTCAAGCCATGTGTGTCCTGGACCAAAGGTCTGCAAAGAGTTTGCTTTGTTCTAGTTAGAGGCATTTAGCTTAATTAGCAGATGAAATACAATGGAAGGAGAAGTTTCTGCTGTTCTAACAGACCCGTCACTTGCAGAGGTTTCTTCCATCCCTGCTTTTCCAGAGGGCTAGGACTTCCAAGATCTTGTGTAGCTTCTAATGAAGACACTCTGAAGCCTGAATATGTCCACCAGTCAGGCTCTAATCCTTTGCTATTAAGTGGGAAGGAAAAGGTCACCCTCTTTGACCTTCCCCCAGGCAGACCTTCACCAAAGGAAAGCTAAAGCTCCTTGACAGAAAGGCTGCAGAGCAAATTAAACAATCCAAAGTCTATTTGTCGTTCATTTGCAAATCAGTAATGAGTGAGCCTCAAAATTACGCTACTTTCCACCCCAAATACCTGTGATATTTCTAAGTAATTACCCAAATCAAAATAATTGACTCAACTTTAGAGAATACATTAGTTGAGGGATTTTCTTATTAGACGGTGGTTAATAAATAATGCATTAATTATGTGGTTAGTAATGGTAGGTTCCAGCCTTCCTAAAACTTTGGGTTTGGTATGCAAATGAAAATAGCTTCAAAGCACAGGCTTAGTCTAAATTTGGAGGAGGTTCAACTTCAGGTTGAATCTTACCCTTGTTTTGAGTGGGGGACTCGATCAGGTGATCTCCAGAGGGCTGCTCTGACTTGCAGAATGCCCCTGTGAAATATGTTTGTTGTGTCCTTGTCGTGTTGCATGGATTTTTTCCTTCAGTCAGTGGAAGGAAGTATCTGAGCAGCTCTGAAAAGTAGGTTTTTATTATTACCATGCTTTGGTTTTCTCCCAGAGTACTGTGCTCCTGAGGGGTGCCAGAATGAAACCATTGAGATGGTCAAGGAGAGCTAGAGAAGCATCCTGGCCAAAGCATGGGTACTGCTTCCCAGTGATGATGCCCTTGATGGCTGGGTGTCCCCAGAGGTGATGGTGACTTTTTCCAGTGACCTTTGTCTTGTAGCAGACTGCCCTGATGTGTGAACGCATGTTCTGCTGGGGTGCAGCTTGAGGAAGGCCACGTGTGTAGTGCTGTGGTTTATATTAAACAAAAATAAATTTCCTCTAACGTGAGTTTTTCAGACAGGTTGTCCTAATATATTAACTTCTGTCTGTGTTTTGAATACTCAATTTCACGGTGAAATGAGTTCTTAATAATATATTTACCACCTGGGAGAAATCTCCCAGCCATCTGGAAAGGAGTGGGGATTTAGTGCCTCCAAATGGAGATTGGTTTTTTATTTATTTATTTTGTGCATGTTTCCTCCAGCCCCCCCTAGATGGGACCCAGAGGAATCCATTGGTCTGAGCTGACCACCACAGCAGGTATCTGTGTCTTTTGCCCCATCCCTTACTGGCATGAAGGTGTCAAGATACACGTGGAGGTGCTCCAGTTCTTCCCAGGCTAGAAACTGGTGTTAAGGCAGCATGGGGACAAGTCCTCTTCACTAACCCCAGCCTAGGATGGTCTCTATCCCAGGCACTGGGACAGAGGAAGAGGAGTTTTGCTTGTAGGTGCTGGCAAAGCCTTACTCTTCAGATGGAGATGTCAGTGATACATGGCCTGAATCCAGGCTGGTTTGTGTAATACATCTTTTGAACTCAGGTAGAATGGAAGCCAGATGCAAACCAAGCTATCCCTTGATTACGTGGGGAAAATGGTAAATTCATCATCACTTGAAGTCTTTTAAACAAGACTGATTGTGCCACTAAAACCTATCCATTGCATCAGCAAGAAGTTATTGGGGTTGATTCTGTTTGCCTGTGTGCGAGGGGATAATCCTGCTGTTTGCTACAGGGCTTACAGGGTGAAATTGTGTGGCGTGGCATCTTCAGGCTGTCAGGTTTGATTGTCTCTTTTGGCCTTTGACATTGTGGATTGATGGAAACTCATCATGGCCTTTCTCTTGTGTCCTTACGTAGCTTCCCTATGTGATAAACCCTCATTTTTTATGTCACTGGAGTATGAAATTCCCACGTGCCTTGAGGGAACTCAGTGTTCACCCAACATGAGTCCCTGCAGGAGAAGAGGAATCTGGTGGCTCCAGGGCTTGAAAAGCATTCATTTTGTTTGCGAAAGTGATAGCATTAGCATATCCTGATCCCCTGCTTTAATACCCCATGCAGGTCACTCCTGTGACATTAAATGAAACTTTTTGCTGTGGGGTTTTGCACAACCTGTGTGTGGTGCTGTCACATCCACAGAATTGCTCGGGACGTTGCACACGCCATTGCAGGGGGGCAGCTCAGCAGCCCTCCTGCCTGAATATCTCCTCGTTGTCAGAATAATCTGTGCTGCAGAAACGTGTGTCATCTGGTGAATTTTAACTGCCACAATCTTCTCTTTGGGAAAGGGGGAAAGCCCAGGGTATAAGGCTTTAAAGTGGTGGTGGGTGCAGGGCTAGCACAAGCCTGGCTCTCCGTAGTCCCTGCTCACGTCGTTGCTACACTGCTGTATCTGCAGGCTGGTGTGGGGTGGGGTGCTCTCCCCAGAGGGGGCAAACATCTCCTTGGCATTTTTCCTGGGCTAAATGAGGCTAGGCAGGAAAGCAGGTCTCAACCTTCCATTTTCTGCTGCTCGACTCGCCCCTTTGCAGGCTGGAAAGGGTGGGAAGAGGGGGGAAGGGCTGAAGATCCCCTTTGACTTGAGGTTGAAAGCAGTAAGGTTTTGTTTGTCAGTACCATTTATCCCGTTTATTTCAGGCGTGCGTGGCAGGGGATGCCTCCAGCAATGCACCCCTTTGAACTCTGCAATCTCTCAACTCAGTGCAGACACCTGGCTGCTCCTGAAATATGTATGGGGGGAAAGAAACAGGGAGCCCTGTTAGGAGCTGCGTTTTACAACAGGTTGCACCAAACCCCTGGATTTAGCTCTCCTTGAACTTGAAGCTGGCAATAATTGAAGACCAGATTTTGCAGCTGCTGTTCTGACATGATATTGCTGCCGGGTGTTATGAAAACCACTAGAGCTAGAAACCAGTGCTATATACTCTTCTTGGAGCTTTAGCTTTCAAACATATGAAGCATCAATCTCTAGCTAGCGGCTCATGAGCTATCAGCTCCTACAATCAAGTGGAAAAGAGTATTTCAAAAGTGCTTAGTTACTGGAACAGTACAAATGCTTTCTGGACCAGTAAATGCTTCCATATATCGGTCCCGGACCATGATTAGGAAGATAAAAATCTGGTCCCTGAGAAAATACTCTGCCTGGCTGCTCCTACTGCAGAAATGTCAAAATAAACAGGAGGATGAGGAAGGGCACAGGGCCTTCTGGATCAGTTAGCTCATTCTGTGGGACTGCCTCCAGGTCTGTTGGGGCACACTGATATTATTTCTATTCTCCCTGGTGCCAAATAAGTAATTTTCTCTCCTTAATGCAAAATATTTGTTCTTGAATCGATGATTAGGTAGATTACATAGACCTAGTCATAAGGATTTATTTTTAAGGCTTAGGGTCATTCCAGCTGTACGTGGGGATTTTAGAGACATCCATGATCTTTGGGGTAGGTGGAGGATCAGACATGCTCTGGGATCTAGCTAGAAAGCATTGAAAGTTTATTACTCCCTATTTAATGCTGCCAGCACCATAAGTCTTAATTGATGGAGTGAGTGTGATAGCTGTGCTTGGGTGCCAAGATGGCACCAGTGTGGCTTGAGCTCTAGCCCAGCTCTACCTGCCCAGCCTGCAGAAAGTACAGCCCTACGCTGGGTCTGCATTGCTGCAAGTGTTGCTTTTGTGTACTTAAACACATCTCGTACACTTTATTTGTGATATTGCCATTGAAACTACCAATTACACTGTGCAACGGCTGTGATGTTACCTATTACAATGAGAATTGTGGGCTGGAACCTCCCAGGATGATGCTTTGGAGGGGTGAGGATTGTTGTTTTCTGTTTTGATGAGAGCTGGGTAGCGCGTGTGCTTTTGAAGTGTTGTGTTCAGTATGTGTGGTGAAGAACCACATTTTATTGCATTGCTGGCTGGTCAGAGGTGGTGCCATTTCCTTGCAGAACTGCAGTGGCCAAGGGCAAATAAGCTTTGTAGCCTTTAGCTTTTAAAACTGTGGTGGCTGCAGCTCGATGGAGCGATGTAGGGCTGGATTCAGTGGAAGGAGCAAGTGAAACTCCTCCAGGGACCCATTTCCTACCAACGACTTGGGATCCACAGCCAGATTGTCTCAGCCGTGCCCCTAAAATGACCCCCTAGTCACTGGCACCGTTGGGGTTGAATTTCCACATGTGACATCACTACACATGAGCTTGATTTATCTTGAAATGATGTAAAAGGTCGGGATGTTTTAAATTGAAACCATCTCCATTCACAGTCCATTTTCCCTGAGCCGTTTTACTGGTGATGTGACATGATATCAATAACAATGAGGTTTCTTGCTGCCTGCTATAGTTGTTTATGGAAAGGAGTTTCAGAAAACATATTATTATAGAGAATAATGGATGGGCTGTAGGGAGACAAGGAAATAATTGCATTGAGGGGGCTTGAAAATATCATAAAGCCAAGAATGGAGTTTGGTTGGACTCTCATGTCACAAGGTCCCTAGGACTAAACTAATTCTCCATAAATCTCTGCAGCCCATTTAGGCTTACGTGCTTTCTTTTCTTCTCTTCTCTGCTAGAATGTTTTCCTCCCTTCTTTTCTTTTGAAGAAACACCACAGAGGAGGTTGAAGTGAATAAAAACCACCGAATCCACAATTATGGTGATTAATTATCCATTTGTATTTTGTTAGCACCTCTGGATTCTCTGTCAGGGGGCTGAGAATCATTCAAGCACAGAATAGAAAAAAAACAGGCATCCTTTTTTTCTCAGGATCTTGAAGCTTTGTTTAAAGAACCTAAAAAAGTACTAAAAAATACAAACAACAAAGAATTAAAAAGGAGTGAAAAGGAGCTGCTACAGCACTGATATCCAGATCAGAAATGTTGCCAGCACTCTGGCTGCTAAAACCACCCACCTTTTGCTCCCATTTGAATTTTTGCTGCTGTTGGGAAAAGCCAAAGCTGTTAAAACAGGTCTAAGTAGTTATAAGACTTGCCCATTTGAAGTAGGTTGTAAAAAATAGGTCTGTTCCTCTCGGGTGCTGGGGTGATGAGAGGGCAGGATGAGACCATCAATGTGCCAGGGCTGCTTTTAGAGGACTTGGAGATCCAGCCATGCGTGGAGTTGGACGACTAAATCCTTCCCTGAGGTGCTGCCCATGGTGACTACCACATTCTCCACCCCGAGAAACACAGGGGAAAGCAAACATCTTCCCGAAGCCAGTCTGAATATTTCCCCTCTGGTGATCCTCTTGCTGGAAATTTCAAATTGATATATCACAAAAGCCCCATTGACCAGCCATTTCACAGAGAAATTTTGCCCTTTATTTTCCAGTCAGTCATTCCCCACCCTGGCCCTGTAATTATTATTTGCATTACATCAGCGTGGGGGGAAATTCAGAAAAATCAGGACTTTGACCAGTTCTTTCAGAGGTTGGATGAAAGGGCCTTTTCTCCCCCAGGGGAGGGGATGGTTGTTTGTTCAGATTTCTAGGGTCTGGGAATAAAAAACCAGCCTGGAAGCGTGGTGTTCTGATTGTCCTAGGATTAAATTGCAGGATAAACGGGTGGGAGCTGGTGGTTACATTTCCATGGACATTCCAGGATCAAAGTCAGGAGGGATGGGAAATTTATATTCCCTGGCTGTGCTGGTTGCATGAAGATTAAGCTGTGTTTTTTCCCCATTTGTGGGGTTTAGCATATCCTCCTTTAGTGCCATAAGGACTCGTCCTGGTTTTGTTGGGGGCTTTTTCTGGGGGAGGGTCTGCACACCTACACTGCTCTGAAGGATTCCTGCCAAAGGGAATCACTCCACGCACACACCTAACCTAATGCTGGGTGAATAATGGCTTTTTAAATTATTTTTCACAGCTTTGTTGGTAGCCAGAGCAAAGAAATAACATTCACTTGGGGTCATCTCAGAGAAAAGTAGGGAGGTTGTTTGTTGACTTTTTTAATTTATTTTTAATGGCATAAAACCATATTATGTCAAATCATAATGAAACAGTTTATGCAAACCTGGAAATAAACCCATATGGTTCACTTACGTAGCCTTTTTCTAACCTTTATATAAATGTCAATTTTTTGGAATGACAATGACATTTCAAGTGAGAGATTGAAATGTAACACACAAGAAACATCATCACGAGATGTTTTGACTTCTCTTCAGCTCCCTCCTCTCCCCATTCTATTTATTTTCTGTGAAAACTGTTCACTAAACCTGACTTGAATCCACAGATAGTTTCGGTTCCTGAAAATGACATTTTTCGAGCAAACACACTGTCAGTTGAAAACAAAAAAAAATAAACCCTACAGGCCTTGCTCACTCCTTGGTGCCAGCCCCCAGCTCTGTGATTTTGCAGCACATCTTCTCGCTTAAAAGCCTTTGGCCTGGGAAAATCCTGTCTGAGGGACATGAGGGTCTGCTGACCCCTCTCTGGAACGCCGTCTTTTTAATTTTCCTTCTTTGCAGCTTCCAAATGTTGCATTTCTGAGCTCATCCTACACTTGGGTGGCTCTGTGCAAAGTTGGAGGAGAGCGTTTCGGGGTTTGGTCGCCGTCCTGGCTGATGCCCTGCATCGACCAGGCTCCTCTGCAATGGAAAAGAAGATCCAGAGCCAGAAAGTGGAGTGTGTTCCTCGCGCCTCGGTGGCACCGGAGGGGAGCTGTGCGTTGGCATCCTTCTCTCTCCGTGGATTAACGGGGGTGTGGGTCAGCCAAGAGACATCCACAGCCTGATGCGAGATGCGTCGGTAGCAGGAGCAAGATGCAGGCTCTGACTCAGGAGAGCAATGAAGTGCAAACCTTGAGTACTTCATCAGTCAGGGTATTGCTTAACTGCTGCCTTACGCATCAGTCTGTGCCCATGTGCTTTCTTGACTCACTGTCTAGGAGGGTGAAAACACTGCTCCTCAGCGTCTCCATCCCAAGTGCCCTCCTTCACCCCCAGTTTTTTTCCTGCCGACGCCGCTGTTGTGAAAGAAGAGCTTTGCTTTCAGTCGTTTCAAAAGACTGGGGGAGATAAATCACATCTTCACAGTGATGCTTTGCTTCTGCTTCACCCCAAATAGTGCATGGTTTTCTGCCAGCCTGGGGAACTCAGAGCTGTGGGATGGTCCCTGAGGTGTGAGGAAAGACCAGGAGAGATGATTTTTCAGGGATTGTAGTGATAGGATGAGGGGTGACAGTTTTAAACTGAAAGTGGGTAGACTTGGATTAGTTATTAGGAAGAAATTATTGACTGTGAGGGTGGTGAGACATAACAGGTTGTCCAGAGAGGCTGTAGATGGCCCATTCCTGGAAGTATTCAAAGCCAGGCTGGACAGGGCTCTGAGCAACCTGCTCTAGTTGCAGATGTCCTTGCTCACTGGAGGGGGATTGGACTAGATGACCTTTAAAGGTCCCTTCCAACCCAAACCAGTCCAGGATTCCATGAAGCCCTGCTGCCATGCGGGTTGGTAACACAGGGAAGGGCAAAAACGCTGCGTCCGGTGCAAGCTCTCAACCTTATTTACAGCAGGGAAAATTAATGGGAGTCAGCTTTCAAAGGTAGATTATTTCATTATCATTGTAATTGGTACTTTAATTAGTTGTTACTCTGGCATGCGATGTGCCCGGAGTGCTGTGGCTGCCAAGTGTGGGAGCAAAAAGGAAAGGCTATTCTAAAAAATTTTTTATTAATTGTGCCCACTGTTTATTTTGTTGGATATTTATGCCCTTGCTGTTTCAGTCAAGTGACCTCGGCTTGTTGTGCTTTGCAGTGGGCAGATGGCAGGGCTTTGTCTGGCCTGGCTCTGGTTCAGGTGCAGCTCTGCCTCCTGCCCACGAGCAAGCTGGGGGTACCTCTGCCTGCCCCGTGCCGTGCTCGGGCCGGGCGGTGTTCCCAAACTGCTGCAGAACCTTAGGTGGGGACTCGGGGAAGCATTGCTGCCCTTCCCAGCAGGGACAGGTGAGGGGCCACCCTGGCACCACCGTGGTGCCCGGCGTCTTGCTAGAGGACAGAAGCCTCTTGTCAAAGCCAGTTCACCCTGGGAAGCCCCGGGATATTTGCGGGCTGCCTGCTCTGACCGAGGCAAAGGGCCTTCTTTGTGGTGCCTGAGACAATAACCAGCCTTATCCTCCTTAGCTGACGCAACCCCACAGCACCACTGGTCCCGGCAGGTCCTTCAGCAGCCACAGGGCCGTGAGGGCCGCTGGGGTGTGTGACCCCCCCGGCTTCTCGGGGCGTTGCTGTCCCCGCGGTTGGGTTTTCATGAGCACCTCGGGCTGCGAGGTGGGTCGGCACTTTCGCCTTGGCCCCCACCCCAGCTCCCCCCTCCAGCAGAGACCCGAGGAACTCACCACACGGTGGCACAAGCCGCCGCGTCCCGGGCCGGTCCTGGCTGCGTGGGGAGGGGTCACCTGCCGAGGGGGCTCCCCGCGGATCCCCGAGCTTTGTGCCGCTGGCAGTCGTGGTGCGCTTTGAAGCCTGAAACCTTCAGCACTTCAAACGGGCAGAGGACAGGCAGATGATGTATGGGAAATTAATACCTAACGGGGCTAAAAATTGTTCTCAATGTCGCCCTAACTCCCCTGCCCAGCTGAGCTCTATTTACTTTCATCCCATCCAGAGCATTTTGCACAAAGAGACCACTTACACCCTTAATTTTCTAAAACACAAAGCCTCCCATTCCACTGCATCCAGCCGCAATGTTCCCCTTTTCTCTCTCATTTTCCAGCTCTCTTTTGAAACCCTTCTCTCCCTTGCTGCAGCCTCTCAGGGGAGAGGAACAGAGAGCAGCAAAGTTTGGAAAGGAGAGCAGGTTGGTAACCCTTTTGTGACCGGTTTGGTGCAGGGCAGGTAGCAAGAGTCATCCTACACCCCAGCTTGTGCATCAACATTTTGCGTAAGCACAGACTCGCACAACAGGCACGTTTAGCACTGGTCAGTGCGTGGCAGAGGCTTTGTAACTGGAAATCAGGATGCTTGAAATCTCATTTATGTCACAGTAGGGAGAAAGCAAACGAGAGCTGCCTTCCTGCCACGGCACAGAGCAGAGGATGGTTTCAACATCAGGGCACCAGCCTGAGCCCCAGAGGGAGCCGAGTTCAGCCCTGCCTGGGTTCTCAGCAGCACGGCGCTCGCCCATCTCTGGGGTTTGCACCCTGTCTGCTCATCGGGATGGGTTTGGGGAGGATTAGTGTGTGCCAAGTGGGAACACTGTGGGCTGGAGTCAGCCCAGCATCTCACACCCAGCCCTGCATGGACAGGGTGTGCCGGAGGTTATCTGGGCTGGGTGGGAAATTGAAAACAGCCAGACAGGTGATGTTTCAAAATACCGATGAAGAGATTTTCCCAGGCTGGTTTGCCAGCCCTCATTTCCAGGCTGGTGCAAAAAACACCAAAAGGAAAAATGCTTCTTTAGTGCTGACAGGTTAGAGCTGGGTGTTTGTGGATGGTCTCCCAGAGGCTGAGCAGTGACCAGCTATGTGATAAATGGGCTGCCTGCAGCAGGGCTAAGAGCCAGGCATCCATGTTGGCTTCTGGAGGTGCTGGGGGCACCTTCCCTGGGTGTCAGGCCCTGAACTGGGATCCTCAAGTCCTATCAGACTGTGATTTGACTTGAAAGGCACCTGAGGTTGGCGTGTCAGCATTATGAAATGGGCAAGGTTGGGATCTTCTGTGCTGTGCCAGAAGATCTTCTCCCTGGCGTCCAAATTTGCTTGGAGCCTTTGATTGCTGCATTTTCATTAGTGCAAATCAAAGAGGTGTGTGGGTGCACAGCACACGTGTGCTGTCTCCCCTCCCCAGTGCCACAGAGCCCAGCTGCTGCTGCCAATGGGGCTGGGGCTGGGGGTGCTGCCCCAGAACAGGGACCTTGGCTCTGCAGCTGCTGGAAGCAGGCAGGAGTTGTACCCAGGGGATGGAAAGCTGTCGCTGGTGCAGGGGCTGGGTGCTCTGGGCCCCTGTGTGCTGTGTGGGGGTAGCACCACAGGATGTTTGTGTCCTAAGCATGCTCTGAGAGTGCAGACCAAAGCACCACAAAAGGTGTCTTTAAGCAGACCTGTGTCCCTGGCTGTGGCATCCAGAGCAAGCCAGCACCAGGCCTGACATCTGTCAGCTGTTGGGGATCCATAGCTCCCTGTGAGACAGCAGGAACCAGCAGCTCACAAGCCATCCCTGCAAAACTGGGATGTCTTCCATCACTGGAGGGCCTGATTCTCAGCTGGTGTAAGCTGGCACCATGTCACTCAGCAAATGGGCCAGCTGCTTGGTCAGTGGATTCTGATGCTCATCCCCAAGCAGCCAAGCCTCCTGCACTGCTCTGCAGCTGAGGGCCACTTTGAACTGTTCTCCTCTTTCTCCCTCCTACTCTTTTCCTCACTTCTCCCTTTTAATTCTCTCCCTCTCTGTTCGTCCCTCTCCCAGTCTGTTCCTCCCTCTCTATTCTTGAGCCATCCTTTTTCTCTGTGAAGAAAGCTAAGGGGAGGAATGGGGAGGAAAGGAGAAAAGTGGTCCAACTCAATAGGTTTTCCAATAACCTTCCCTAAAATCTCACCAGGTTACATTATGCTCTAATAGACTTGAAGCCAATCTGCCTAATGCTACTGCAAAGGTCAATTAAATTCACCCTAAAAAATTTACTCCTGGCTCATTATCCATTTGGAAAATGAATTAGAAGCACAAGCTGCCCCAGAGGTTTCTGATATTTTCCTAATGAACATGTCTCCTAATGGCAGAAAAAGAAAGAAAACCACCACCAAAAAAACCCCAACAATAAAAAACAATCCAAACCAACTTTAAAGGCATGTTTTGCTGGTTCATTGCAGAGACTAGTATAGAGCTGAGTGTCTCCTGATAGATTCACAGGCTGGTTTGGGTTGGAAGGGACTTCTCAACATCATCTAGTCCACCCCTGCCACACTGAGCAGGGACATCCCCAGCTAGAGCAGGTTGCTCAGAGCCCCGGCCAACCTCACCTGGGATGGTTCCAGGGATGGGGCAGCGACCACCTCTCTGGGCAGCCTGGGCCAGGGGCTCACCACTGTCAGTGTAAGGGATTTCTGCCTTCTGTCTAGTTTAAATCACCCCTCTTTTAGGTTAAAACCATCAGCCCTTGTCCTGTAGTGAAGATGATGGGGAGGGGTGGGCAGTGTGGTATCTCAGCAGGATCCTTTACACCCAGCAGAGGAACTCAAGTCAGACTCTTGCCCAAGAGCTTTGCCCTTGTGTCCATGCCCGGCCCTGTTTACAGGGTGCTGTGGGTGCTGTGGCTTTGTGCTCCCATCAAGGCAGCAGGGACACTGATTTACTCTCTCTGTGACTTCTGGGGCTGGTTGTGGCCAGGAGGCACCCTCTGGGTGTGCTGACAGCCCTCCCGTGGAGCCGTTACACCGTGCCTGTAGGGACTCGTGGGCTGCCCGCCGGCAGAAGAGGAGGCAAAATTAATCAAGTGAATGATTAATTGCAAATTGTGACCCAGGTTGCTGTAAGTGACGAGTTTGGAGGGGTTTTCAGGCTGAAGATGCTCAACGTGAAATGCCTTTAAGCAGCCCAAGAGGTTTCTGTGTGGTTTCTTTTTCCTAGAGAGAGTGGTTGAGAGGCCTCTTTAAACCCCTGTACCTTTAAGCACTCAGAGTCACTTACTGCTCATCAGATTTTCATCCTCTTTTCTAATGTGTAGATCCAGGCAGGTGCAGGACAGAAATATATGCAAACATGCTTGCTAGTCCTTTGAACCCCTAACTGTGGTGGCATGAGAAACTGCCACCCATAGTGCCCAGCACTGCACTGGCTTGGAATCAACATCAGTGCTGCCCAGATTTGTGTGACTCTTGAATTGGGTTTTGAATTTTGAATTGGGTTTTGAATTGGATTTCCTGCCCTGGAAATGGAATTTTGCAGTGGAGACGAGGGGGGTATGTTGGGCAGTCGTGTTCACAACACACCTCTCTGGAAGGTTTGCTAGGTGACAACATACACCACTAAGAACCAGCAAAGGTGCCTGGTAATGAAGTGAAGCTGAGCACAGCCAATGAAAGCACAAGTGTGATTTTTCTCAACATGGACCTGTTCCCATGGGAAGTTTAAATTCCTACAAAACAAGCCTCTCTGACCAAACTTCCTCCATCTCTCCCAGTTTCCTAGGGATTAAATGACCTGGGATGATTAGCTGAACATCTCTCAGGGCTGAATGTGTTACTTCCATGCTGTAAAGATCCTGTTACTGATAAATATGTAGGCTGAGGTTCACCACACCCAAGTTTAGTCGCTTCAGTTGTAGGTGTCAGGTCTAACCTATTCTCCTCCCAGAGAGAACAGTTCATCCTCTCCTGCAGCAGGTAGCTAAAGCATGTGGGATCCCTGGGCACCATCTCTCTCCTCTTAGCTGGATGAGAAGCTTGGTCTAACTCCTGTGATCCGAAACAGGCTGCAACTCCTGTCTGAGCTGCTGCCTTTTTCCAGCAAGCCGCTGGGACTTTTCTTGTGGTTATTTTTTTGGCACAGGGAAAAGCTTCAGAGAAACTAAGAGACTGGGCATAACTCCCTTCAGTTTGTCTTTAATTACAGCTAGGGAAGAGGTGGTAATTACAACACACCCTTTCCTCGCACAGATCCTCAGGTGAAATCAGAGCTCGAAAATATGCATACTAATGAGGAGTGTGGTTTTTGCCAGGGTTGCTGTTGTGGTGGTTGGGATGGAGTGGAGCGAGGCTGCCCAGATGGCAGACGGGACCGTGTCTGGCAGGGGAGGCTTTGCAGAGCATCTAGGATGGGGAAAGCTGTTCTCTGCCTCTTGCTACGGGTGTTAGGCAGGAGTTGGGGACAGCGGTGTGGTGCTTGCAATGTCAATTATTAGCGTGTTTAGTAAATTACCTAGTAAATTGGCCCTTAAAATTTCCAACTGCGCGTCCTCTCTTGCACTCCAAGCCTGCAGCTGAGTTGTTTACAC
>NW_008594237.1:0-4810 GCF_000691845.1 Merops nubicus | reverse complement strand
TTCGTCAGGGAAGATGGATCAGCTCTGTCTCAGCTTCTGGATGTCTTGCAGAGAGGAGCCTGAGCTGATCCTGCACCCCGCTGCCGGGCTGGGAGATGGAGGGAGGCTCGTGCCTGCAGGCGCAGGAGCCCTCGTCTTGGCCCAAATTAAAGCTGAAAGGGCTGTGACGGGGAAGGGTGAATCCCAGGAGCCCGCGTGTCCTTCCCATACACACGTGTCCACGGGTTCCCAGCAGGTTCACCACTGTTTGTGTGTGTAAGAGCACCTCCTGTGGTTCGCCTGATTGCCTTCCCTCCATGGGCTTTTTCTGGGCCAGAGCTGTGCCTGGTGCGGGGAAGAACTGCTGGCACAGGAGGGATGCTCTTGTCCTCCTTTTCTCACAGTAGCAGTCTGGGGGATTGACTGGTAAAACAGAAAGACAGGTATCTGTGCCACAAGGAGGGAGAAGGATGCTCTGCCTGCTGCAGGAGTTGGGTGAGCCTGTGCTGGGGCTGTAGCCTAGACTAACAAGTAAGACCTGGCCACCGTGTACAGGCCATTGTCTGCTCTATAAGCCAACCTGGGGAATTTACTTCCCTCAGTATCTCTACCTGTGACTGATTAAGTAGCTGAGAAATCATTGCAAGTGAGTCTTTAGGGCTGCTCTCCAGCCCGACTCCTTTCAAAGATCTGGAAGAGTGTAGCGAGGTTGATGTCAGGTCTGATTGACAGAAAAAGCTAGTCCCATGTGCTTTTTGGGCTAAAGCCACTCAAGGTCTGCTGCTGGGACTTGTCCAGTGGGATTGGGACAGCATGGAGATGAAGATTTGGTTTTGGTTGGAACTGATCCCAGGCCAGAGACCCTTCCTCCCCCATCTCCACCACTCTGCTGGCTGGGATATGCACGGTCGGGTTTTCATTGCCAGGCACATTTTCCTTTCTGTGCATTTCCAGCTCTCCTTTTGCCTTTTCATGTGTACAGTAAAGGTCAGCCCATATCTGGCACATGCCTTATGTTTGCACAGAGAGCAGGGGACCTGAAGAGAGGGACAGTAGCGCTGCAGCAGCACCAGCCCTTGCAGAAGGAGCTTTGCTGTTTTTCAGGCTATTTCTATGGACAGATGGGATACGGGACTGCACTGGGACCCCCAGACCCATGTGAAACCTGAGGAAATAGCTTTTTCTTAGCAAAAATCCCCACAAGCCCAGAGCGACCGCCTTGTAACCCCACCGGCTGTCGCCAGCCTCAGCTGCTGGGGCTACCTCAGCCTTGTCCTTCCTCTCTCCCCGGGGAGGGTGCTCACCTCCTCCAGCCCACTGCTGTCAGCCGAGCCCTCCTCCTCCGCGCCCCGCTGCGCCGGGCAGCAGGCGGCCGACCCGCTCCCCCTTCCCACCGCCACCTCCTGCAGCCCTTGCACTTTTCCTGGGAGCACAGGTTGGCAGGCCCAGCGCCGTGCCCCCTCTTGTCTCTGCAGCAGGCCCTTACCTTGCCTGTCAGCTGCAGCTCCTCTCGCCGGGACCTAATGCCGCTTCATTTCTGGTTTAATTTTGCTGCGGTTTTGCGACAGCCGCGACGAGGTCAAGAGTTACAGAAAGGTTACTGGTGAGTGATGGGTATTGACATCCTTAACAGTGCCCTGACCCTATCAGTCTGGCTCTGTTCTTCTTTTTCCTTACACTTGCCCTGTGGTTTTTTTTTTAATTGGCCTTTTTCATGCATAAAGCTTGCTTCATCAGATTTTTGCCCAAAGCCGCGGCTGGCAAAGCAGGGAGGGAAGCACTGATTTGCCCTGGCTGAGCATAGCATTAGGGAGTTCTTCATCCTCTGGTTATTTCGCTATCCTAGAAACCCTAGGTGCTACTTTTTTCCCCCCTTGTTTCCCTGATCTGGCAGTACCTCTTTCCCCATCACCCACCTGGATTGTCTTGCTTGTGCCCAGGGCTGTGGTAGCATCAGGGGGCTCTCACAAACAACCAGCCAGGGGACAGGCTGCACGCTGGAGGCTCAGCACCATGAATAAACTCATCCATGGGCCCAGCCTCTTGTCTGGTGACTGCCTGTTGCAAACAGTTGCTTTGCAAGGTGCAGAGCTCACCCAGCAACATGCACAGGGCTGGGAAGCCCCAGCACAGTGGTTCAGGTGCAGCCTGCAACGCTCAGGAGCGGTTTGGGAGGGGGAGGCAGCATTTCTACCCAGTGATTAAAAATAGTAATTAAAAGCATCCTTATTTAATAGGTGCTGGTGATACATGGTGATATTTTCCCACAGGGGAGGTGTGGTGTAGAGCCCAGCTCAGTGGGGTCCTCACCATGGTGCACCTCTGAAGCTACTTCAGTGCTGGGGCTGTGATGAACGATGGCAGATAAACATGGGCCAGCAGCTCCCAGGCCTGGCACGCCACCCTTCCATCATCTGCAGGGGTGTAAACCTCCACACAGGCTATTTGGAAACATGGCAAAGCTCATTCTAAGCACATGTTACCTCCCTGTTGAGAAGCTTCTGTGGCTTAGCAAAGCTGGGTTTGCCCCCCATCTCTGCTCCCCGTCCCTCGAACCTGCCATAAGCTGGTGTGATGTTATCAGATCCTCCAGCACTAAAACTCTTGGCACGCCAACTTTCTTTTTTTTTGCTTTATTGTTGCATCCATAAAACCGGCTGGAAAAACTGCTGAAGCAGTAACCCTGCTTGGTTTTAAAGGCAGCTGCAAATCAGCCCCGCTCTCTGGTGCAGTACTGAGCCATTTTTACGAGCCCTAATTAAACAGGATCTGCCCTGTGGTCTACCTTCCACCCAACCTATCTGAGGGATGGGATTTAACTGCCAGGGTTATGGTTCTGCGTCCGTGGGCTTTGGTCCCCTTGGAAATGAACTGGGCTAGGAGGGTGAGCGTGGATTAAGGTGAACGGAAACAGCCCGTGCCAAGCTGTACATCACACGTGTTTCTGCAAGGGTCTTGACTGAAAAATGCAGGTTGGGGACTGAGTCAACCCGTTTTAGGGTTGGGGAAGGAACATCTGACGCTGTTTCCTGATGCTGAAAAATGGGAATGGGCATTAAATGTAGGAAATACTCATTTTGGAGTGGCAGGGCTATCGAGGCTTCTGGGAGCTGCTGCCTGTGAAATAGCAGGGCAGAGTGGTTTTATCCATAGCTCCAGGCTGCCTTGAGCCAAGGTGCTCCTTAGAAGGGTACGGGCATGGCTGTCCATTTGCTTGTTTTTCCAAGGGAAGCTGTTCAAGGTTTGCTTCTCCTGATGTTTCTTCATGGTGGCAGAAAGTGCAGCTTGGTCCCTCTGCCCCAGGCACTGAGCAGGAGGGGGAAATACCAGCTACAAGAGAAGCGTCACCAAGGGGAAACACTGCTGACTGACACTTGATGATTTATTCAAACCCTTGAGTCTTTCCAAGAAAGCAATTTCTTTGATATTTCTCTTGGCATTTGAAGGGGGGAAAAGGTACAGCTTTGCACACGTGCTCACTGCTTTTGTCCTTCCCTTCCCTGAAATGATCTTCATTTCTCGTTCTGCAAAAGTCAACTGCATCTTGCAGCCCATAAACAGGCTGTGGAGGGAGGTGGGGAGGAGAAACAGTGCCTGGGAGAGTGCAAATGTGGGGAAGGCAGTGTGGGGACCCCATCATCATGTGTGCATGAGCAGGAGCATCTGTCATGGTGTCTGTAAGGAGTTTCACGGTATGTCAGGCTGGCTGGTGAGAGAGGATCCTTCCAGACAACTCTGAGCACCCAACTCTGGGCTCCCACAGACATGACATCCAACAACAACAGTGAAATATCAGCAGCATCATGGCTGGGCTTAAATCTTTACTGAGACTCCATTTTTCTTTCTTTAAACGCTTACAGAATAAATGGAATTTATAATCAGAAACCATAAAATCTCTGATTTATGGTTCATCTTGATGACAATATTTAATAACTCGTGTATATTTTATTACATCTTTTTAATGCCCTGTTGTGGAATTTTACTTGGGCATTTTGCCCTCTATATCAACCTGTCGCAGCACAGATGGGCTGACTTTTTTGCTTTGGGCTGGCGATGGAGCCAAACGCTCTCTGGGCTGGGCTCTGCCCAGGGCTGCTGTCAGTCTGTCCAAGTGGGCTCGGAAGCGGGGCTGGACATCCAGCCGTGGTCTGTTTTTTTCCAAGAGCTGCTCCCCACATTGCAGATCTGATGCTTTTCCCTGCCCAGGCAACTCCTTTCCAACATCCCCAGCCAAATTTCAGTGCAGGTGGGGCGAGAAATTCAACTGTAGCGCCTCTTTTCCCTTCTCAAGGACTTTTTTGCTTGGAAACGTGTATCTATTTAGGTTATTGCTCAAGTGCATTCTCCTCTGGAGAGCACTCCCTGCCTTTCTGGGACCATTAGTGCAAATGAGCTGATACATCCTATCAGCCCCCAGCCTGCTGCACCCAGGGTACCAATCCTCTTCTCAGCGCTTGCATGAGGAGGGGAAGCTTACAGCACCGTAGCTGCCTTCTGGCTTTGCCAAAAAGCAGCAGCTCCTTCCATCCATCCCTCCCTCCCAGCTGGCTTTTCTAGCCGGCTGCTTCCCAGCCCTGTGCTGCTGGATACGGAGAGAGGAGAGGGGGCTGGGGAGGATGAGCAACAGCTCGGGGTGGAGCGTTTGGATACGAGAGTGGGTCGTGTGCTGCTGTGGGTACCTGCAGCTTGTTTTGCACATAAAACCTGTGACGGTGTGGAGACGGGTCTCAGTGCTGTCCATCTGCAGTGCATCTGGTGGTGGGACCACAGGCTCAGGGCCACATCACCCTGGTCATGCCTGGCAAGTGAGCCAGGAGCGTGTGCTAACAGC
>NW_008594236.1:22459-23108 GCF_000691845.1 Merops nubicus | reverse complement strand
GTGCTGGGGGATGGTTGGACACAATGACCTCAAAGATTTCTTCCAGCCAAAGCAATTCTGTGATTCTACTGGTCCAGTTTACCCTCAGCCCACCCCCCCTCTAGTTAAACAGCTGTGTTATCAAAATAAATGAATGAAAAGGGAAATATTTTACGATAAAACATGTATTTAAATTTAAAAGATGTAAGTAAAGCTTTGTTGTTCAGTGTTTTGCTTGATTGTTTTGTTGGGTGTTTGTAAGTATTAAAGTTATATAAGGTTACTGGAAAGCTCCCTCCCTGTAAGAGCCCCCAGGCCCTCCCCACTGTGCCCCTTGGTGTCCCTGCAGAGACGAGCCACCAGGCTCTGCAGAACATGCCCAGAGTGCTCCGGGAAGTGGAAGTCTTGAAACAGGAGGCAACGTTCCTGAAGGAGCAGATGATCCTTGTCAAAGAAGACATCAAGAAGTTTGAAGAAGACACAGCTCAGTCAATGCAGGTGGGTCGTTGTGCTTTGTGTTTGTCTTCAGCGTGTGGAGCTGCCCATGTTAGAGGATGTGGTGAGCTGGAGGCAGGCAGAGCCCTTTCTCTCCTGAGTGGCAGGACGTGGTGTGTGGCACAGGGCAGTGCAGTCTGGTTCCTTCAGAACAGCCCACTGTGGTCTGGTTTAG
>NW_008594236.1:5566-22449 GCF_000691845.1 Merops nubicus | reverse complement strand
TCAGCAGAGCTGCTGTTCCCTGGCTGGGGACACTGGTTCCTGCCTGCTGTGAGTGGGGGGTGTAGCATTTTTGGGGCAAAGTGGATACTAAAAGTGCAGATGCAGAACTCAAACTGACCTCTTGTTGTTTGGCTTTGGAAGGTGGTTTAACCTCTCTAGCTCTCTCAGCTGACTTCTTCCTCCTCCTAACAGCACAACCTTTTCACCCAGTTTTTAACATCCAAGCCAAAAATAACTCCCATAATGCCAGCATCCCCCTCATCATCTGTCCCCTTCTGTGCCAGTGCACAAAGTGATGTTTGTTTTTTCCCCTCAGGTGCTGGTGGAGATTGACCGGGTGAAGTCTCGGATGCAGCTGGCTGCTGAGTCTCTTCAGGAGGCAGACAAATGGAGCACGTTGAGTGCAGACATTGAGGAGACTCTTAAAACACAGGTAGATTCCCTGCTACTCCTTCTGGCCCCTGTGCCTGCAGCTTTCCAGGGCAGCTGTGTTTAAGGGCAGGGTTTTGGAGGGGGTGACTCTGCACCGTGTGGCTGTGACAGGGGCAGGGGCAGGGCCCTCCCCAGGGTGACAGGGCTGCCTGTCCCTGCTGCAGGACCTGGCTGTCATCTCGGCCAAGCTGACGAGCATGCAGAGCAGCCTGGCCATGCTGGTGGACACCCCAGATTACTCTGAGAAGTGTGTGCACCTGGAGGCCCTGAAGAACCGGCTGGAGGCCATGGCCAGCCCCCACATCGTGGCTGCCTTCAGCTCCCAGGCCACAGGTCAGTGCCACAGGGCAGTGCCACTGTCAGGGCAGGTGCTGTCTGGGTGGGGAGGTGGGTGCTGGAGCCTCCTGCTGCTGGGTTCTCTGCTTCTTCTGGAGCCAGGTGCTGTGAAAGGTTAGGTGCTCACAGCTGCCCATCTCTGACTCTCCTGCAGTGCACTGGTAGCCAGTGAGGGAAGAGAGGAGGACATGGGCTGGTTCTGTAGCCCGTGTAGGTGCCTGCAGTAGAGTGCTGAGGCCAGGCTGCCCTGCTGGCGTGGCTCAGCTATGCTGTGGGTGCTCCTGGGGCAGGAAGTGCTGCTCAGGTAAGCAGCAGGCCTCTGGTTTTGCAGTATCACACTGCTCCTGGGCACTTCTGTTACCACTTGGTGTTGTAATCAAGAAGGAAATTTGGAACTGTTCTGACTTCTTAGAAGCTGTTTTATAACCTCCTCTTTAGAAAACAGGACTTTTTGGGCTGTTCTTTGTGCTCTTCCTTCTCTCTCCTACTGTCCCAGCACTTCTGAGTGATACTGGTTCAGGTTGTTGCCTCTCCTCTGTGTGCAGCCTGAGGCCCCAGTGAGGATGTGGGGCTGTGGTGCCTCTGCTCCCAGTGCCCTGGAGTTGTGCACCTGAGGGTGGGACAGAGCAGTGGCTGTGGGCAGCTGGAGGGAAGGGAGGAGGGAGGAAGCTCTGTGTGCTGTGACTCTAACAGAGATGCCCAATCCTTCACAGCTGAAGGGCACTTCAGGTTTCAAAGTGTTGTAGTTTCAGGGTCCTGTTTGAAAAACAAGTCCTCATTACTCCCTTCTGGAACCCCAGATGTGGTTTGTGGACACTCCTGTGGCCACCCCTGAGCAGGACAGAAGAGACTGTTGAGGAACTAGGCTTTCAAAGCTTTGTGTGAGAGCTGAGTGGGCCAGTAGTGTCTGAGGGTGGGCAGAAGCAGGGCTCAGGACTTTGTGAGGTATGTGCCAGTTTCATGGACAGCATTTCAGTGCTGGAAAGTGATGTTTTCTTTCTAGGAAGTGCTCTGGTTCATCTCTCTTTTAATACTAGATGTGTTTGCTGGCTAGGGAGTTAAATTTAAGCAGTTAAATTCAGTCCTGGTGTCTGCTGCCTGTTCGTGTCTGAGTGTGGGTTTTAGGTGGTTCTGCTCCTGTTAGAGAGGAGCCACCAGAGGGGACAGTGTCTGTGCAGGCCACCCTGCCCTGTCCACGCAGAGGGTTCTCTTGCTCTGCTGTCACATTGACTGTTTGCTGCCTCCTGTTTTGTTTAGATCAGGCAAAAACGTTTGTTAAAGTCTTCACCGAGATCGATCGGATGCCCCAGCTTCTTGCTTACTACTACAAGTGTCACAAGGTAAGGATCTTAGTATTTTAATCAGGAGGAATACAGCTTTGAGTCCTTGCTTGGCCTGGGCTGCAGAGGGAGCTGCTGCATCACCTGCTTCACCTTTCCTCTTCGAGGGGGGTGGAAAATGCTCCTTTCCACCTTTCATTCTCTGACTTCTCTCTGTGGCTCATGGCCAGTTTGGTCACTCCCCATGTCTGGGGAGCAGTTCCCTGCTCAGGGCTGTGTCCCCTCCTGCAGTGGATACAAGATACTTGTGTTCTGCTTGATTTCTCTGGGCCTTAGAGTTTTGCTTTGCTTTCCTTGGATGTGGTGGTCAGTAATGACTTTACTGCTGCAGCTTGCCAGCTGCTGACTTCTGTAAACCCTTTTCAGGTAAGATTAAAAGTTGGAATTCCAGACAGTTGTGTAGCCATAACCCAGTCCTCAGATTTCTCTCATGACTGTGACTTTTGAGGATTAAGTTCAAGGCTGGGGCTTGCCAAGTATTTCAACTATTGTGTGGAGGTATCAGTTACAGTCTCATTTTGTGAGTAAAATACCAATGTTAATTAAATCTGTGAATCAACTGAGAAGGCTCCAGCTTCATGCTGAAAGTCTTCTCCTTCCATGGGGCTGACTTCCAGCAAAGCGTTACGCTGAAATCTGGAGAGAGGGCCCAGGGTGGCCGGTGTGTTTTGGCAGAAGTGCTTTGCTTGGGAAGTTGTTGGTCTGGGATAACAGAAGGTGGGTTTGTGGCCTTTCAGCTCTCCTCTTAGGATGGTTATTTTTACCCCTGCAGGTGCAACTGGTGGCAGCATGGCAGGAGCTGTGCCAGAGCGACTTGAGCTTAAACCGTCAGCTGAGGGAGCTGTATGACACCCTCCTGGGGACCTGGCACTCCCAGCTCCAGTGGGCAGCACAGGTAGGGGCCGTGCAGGGGGCAGGGGGTGGGAGGGAACGAGACTGAGCCACCCTCAGAGCTCAGAGCAGTTTGTCAGTGCCCACTCCTCGTGCCTGAGCGATGCACGACAGGCTCCCGGCCTGCCCTCTGCTCCTCATCCAGCTCCTGCAGACAAGGTTTGATCCCTGGTGTTCTACCAGCAGCAAGGTTGCTGTGTTATTGACATTAAAACTGCTCTATCACTTTCATCTCTATCTTAAGTTGAATCTAATTTGCTGGTGTTGCAAATGTGTTCTGTTGCAAGACATTTGAAGTGCCTGATTTGCTTTATCACTTGGCCTGGAGGAAGCCCTCAAGGTCATACTGGACTGGTTCCTGTCTCTCTGTGTAAGACACCTGAGAGCTTCTGCTATCACCCCTTGGAGTTTGTGTACTTGTTTTTCCTGCCAAGAGTAATTTAGGATCCAAAAAAAGTTACTGTCCTTTAGAGAAATGAAGGAATAAGTTCATATCATCGAGCCTGTGTGAATTCTTCATCCATGAAGGGTAAGAGATTATTATCTTCATGTTACAAAGCCTGGTGCAAGCTCTAGGCTTGTGCTGCAAAGGAGCTCAGTGCTTCCTTGAAATGTAATTTTTCTGCCTAATGATTCGATGTGAATTACAGGTCAGATGTCAGTTTACACTTTAGCAGATGTTCTTTGAACTGGGGATTGTGGGAGAGAAATAGCACATGGGGAGAAGCTCGTGTCACTCAGTCTGTGGTGCTGCTTCTGCTTTCTGAAGAATTCTTGGGCCTTTTTTGTGATGATTGTGGCTTGCAAAGCACATGAGCAAGAACAGCTGACAGAAGAGTCCCAGTCAAAGGCTGTCCCACGTTTGATGCTGGTGGAGCTGAGCACAGTGCATCTAAATGAAAGTTCTCTGCTGATGAGTCTTTCTGGCCTTCCAGTACTGACAGCCCATCTGGCTGGTAATTTGCCTCATGATGTGGTTGTGTTTCTTCATATTTCACCAATATATCCATTTTTCCCCAACACCCCTCTGTAACCTGAGTGCTTTGTTTTCAAATGCCCTTTTCTGCCATGTGGTTTTCCAAGCTGCTGGGGTGCCTGTGTGCTGCTGAATTCAGCTTCTGACCTATACCTATCTTCTGGTTTCTTGGTTGCTGTATTCAGAGCATAGTTTCAACAGTAAGTGTGTATCACCCCAGGCTTTTGTAACTGGGCTGTCCAGCCTGCTCAGGGAGGTTCTCACACTCTTGGCAGACCTCTTCTGGTTTTTTATTTTTGCCCCTCATGAGGTCTGTCAAATTCAGTTTTGTTCTGTTTTAAGAGCTCATGTCACGTGGGGCTGTGATCTGTTAGTGCACAAACTGTCACCTTCCTGATCTGTGTGTGGCTGTCTCACCAGCAGGTAACTTTGCATTAGTTCTTTAGTAGAAAGAAGCTCCCACCCAGCACAGTGTGGAAAAAATTGTGGTGAGGCTGCTGCTGCTTCTCCCAGCTCTTTACTCCCTGGTTAGGGCAGCCTGTTCTGCCCCTTCTGTCCCCCTCTGAGGAGCCCAGGTCTCTGTGGCCCTGCTGTGAGGGAGACTGCAGTGGGTACAGTTGCCCCAGGAAGAGGTGCAGTGTGTGAAGGCTGCTTCTGCCAGCAAGGCAGCAGCTCGTGTTCAGGGGGCTGAGGGAGGCCTCAGGAGCTGCCCTGCCTGGAGTGGGACAGTCTGTCAGTGCCCTTGCTGAGGCAGGTCCCGTGGTCTGTGTGTGGTGGGGCTCCCTGGGAGCTGTCTGCTGCTCTCTGCTGCCTGCCCTGCTCCCCTGAGCTAACGTGCTTTTGCTAGTAGCCTTCCTGCTCCCACAGGTTTTCAAGAACCCCCATGAGATAGTGACTGTGTTGCTGATCCAGACCCTGGGGGCGTTGGTGCCTTCCATCCCTGTCTGCCTCAGCACAGCCCTGGAGAGGACGGGCCAGGACACCAAGCTGAGCAAGCTGCTGGAGCTCTACGATGCCACCACCCACTTTGCAAAAGGGCTGGAAGTGGCCATGCTGCCAAACCTGAGTAAGGCTCTTGCCCTGAACGTTGTCATTCTGTTCTGTCAGCTCCTTTGTAAAGTTTCATTGTGGGATTTTGTTTAGTTTTAGGTGGAGGGAGGGATTATCTCTGCTGCAGTATTGACCAGTACCGTGGCATTGGCACCTCTGTGTCTGTATCTCCAGCTCTATCTGATACTGAAGATATTGACACAGCACTGGATGAGTTTCCTGCTGCAGACCTGTTCTGAGCAGGCTTGCTCTCCAGGGTAAATAGTGCTAACCACTTTTCCCTTTACAAGCACTACTGTTTCTTCTGTCTAACGGATGAGGAAATGTCTCTGGGGAAGCTGCCTCTGAAACCCATTGTGAAAGATCACAAAGCACAAAAGTTGAGGAGTTTCCTGGAATTAAGTCACACCTTACTAAACAAGAGCAAACCTGCTTGAGAGCTGCATCCATTGGATGCTTACGTTTGATTTTGTAGCTTTTCTAGCTGATGTTTTAATCAGGTGAAAAGGGGAGGCCAGGTTTTCTTTCTGATCCATGGGTGGTTTATTCCCTAGCAGCATTCTCCGTGTTGATGCAGAAATCTGCCTGTGCCTTCCTTACCCTCTGATGTTTGTCATCTCAGTTTGGTCATGGCTTTATGAATAATTCCCACAAACCACAAAGTAGGGAGGTGCTGTGTTTACACAGGTTTATGCCTGACCTGAACTGTTGGCTATTTATAGTCCTTTATTAATCTGGTAGGGCCCCTTCAAAGACCAGGTATGGGAAAAACCTAAATTAAAGCTAATGGAGCATTCTTAGTGCTGGCTTTCCTGTGTTTGGTTCCTCATAATATTCTCCTGAGCTGTTTAAACCTAGATTCTTACTTGATTGTGCAAATTATGATTTCAGGCCGTTGTGTCTGGTTTTGTTGCCTTTGTAGCAGTGACTCTTGCCATTTTCTGTCCTGGGCTTAGCTTGGGTTGTGGTTCATAATAGAAATTATTAAAAAGGACTTGGAAAAACAGTGTCAAATTGTAGAAGGTGATGGAATAGGAAGACAGCTGCAGAACTGTTATCTGAGTATGTTTAAAAAATAAAACAAACCCAAACCCCTTATTTCCATCTCTTCAGCTGTGGGGTGAGATGTTTGGGAAGAGAACTATCCCAAGAATGGAAAGGCTGCAGGTGACTCAGGAGAAGAGAGTCAAACCAGTTCCTGTGTGTGTGTGTGTGAGGGGAGGGTTCAGTTATGATTCACAGGATAATTTGGGTTGGAAGGGACCTCAGGAGATGGTCTAGTCCAACATCCTGCTCCAAGAAAGGTCTGTTACAAGGTCAGGCCATGTTACTCAGGGTGTTGTCCAGTCTGATCTTGACAGCACCCAGGCACAGAGCAGTGGAGCAGGGTTTGGACAACCTGCTCCATGGCTGTCTGTCCTTACATGAATGTGTTTCCTTCTGTCTGGGATTCAGAGTGACCATGGTCTGCTGCTAGACTGAGTTTGGCAAAGCTTCACAATAACAGCTGGTGTCCAGCTCTGTTCTGGGAGGTGACAGTTCAGACCTGGTGTGTTTGGCTTTGCAGCTCCCTGCTCCACACTGACCCTGAGCTGTTCAGTCCGTGGCTGACCTGCAGCACTGGCTGGTGAACACTGAAGCAGTGGTGAAAAGTGAGCTGAGATTGTGTCAGTTATTTTGAGTATGAATTGGGCTCTCTGCTAAATGAGGGCTGCCCCTGTGGGAAGCTGTGGCAGTGATGTGTTTCACTTCTCAGGTTATTTCAGTACTTTCCCTCTGCAGTAGGTTGGAGTGTTCAATAGATTTTTGTCACCCAGGCTGTTTTGGAGAAGGAAGTGATAATTTTCTTGAGGCACTTGTTGAGGTAGAACATCTTGGTTTTAGGAAGCAGGTAGAGATAATAACCTTTGTTTTGAAAAAATGAGAAGAAAAATTAAAAAACTCTGTGTAGTTAAGACTTAAAGCTGTTGGGTGACATTCCAATCCTGTGTGGGCAGCATGCTCTAATTGAACAACTACTGCATGTTGCTTAGAACAGTTTTCAGTAACATGTTCATCTATTCGTGGACTAAACATCTGATTCCTTGTAGGGGAGCAGAACCTGGTAAAGGTGATGGAGCTGGTGGAAGCAGTGTATGGTCCATACAAGCCCTATCAACTGGAGTATGGAGACCTGGAAGAGGAAAATCTCCTCATTCAGATCAGTGCAGTGCCCTTGGTAATGTCACAGTCTTTGTTCAGCAACACAGAGGCCTGAAGCTTCTGCTAAATACAAGGCTCTTTGTCATAGTTATTGCTTTCTTTTCTTCTCTGATTTTCTGGTAATATTTCCTGCTTGCAGCATCTTTTTTACTGTTAAGTAAATTTTCTATAAGAAATAAAGTTAATTTCAGCAGCCTAGTCAGGTTGGAAGTACCTTTCTTCTTCTTCTTCACCCAGCAGCTGGCACTGCGTGGATCTGCTGGAGAAAGCCTTTACCAAAACATTACTGTCATAGAATTATAGAATCCTTTAGGTTGGAAGGGACCTCCAAGGTCATCAAGTCCAACCATTGAGTCAACCAAGAGCCTGCTTCAGGTTCAGTAGAATTTGTTAAGAACATCCAGGGGAGGACAGTCCATTTTGTAGAAGATTCTGTTGCTGGCAGAACTGTTTTCCCTGGCAGACCTGGTAAACACAGGATTTGGCAGTCTGGTTTCTGTTAGTTACTGTGCAGGAGGGTGGAAGCAGCCAGTGTGGTTCTGCTGTCAGTGCTTCCCAGGGTTAGAGGGTGCTGAGAACAATGCCTCACACAAGGTGTCTTTTCTTTAATGCTGGGCACACTGGAAGAGGAGTCAGGCTCAACTTTGTTGCTGTTTTTATTTAGGAGCATGGGGAAGTGATTGACTGTGTCCAGGAGCTGAACCATTCAGTCAGCAAACTCTTCAGCCTGGCTTCTGGAGCCATCGACGACTGCGTGAAGCTCACGGATGGGCTGGGAGCCTGTGGGCTCCTCAGGGCCCTGAGAGCTCTGTTCAACAAGTAAGGTGCTTCTGGTCACACTGCTGCTTCCTCCTGAGGGGGTCACAAGTACTCAGTTTGTGGCCAAGGACTTTGTAGTTCATGAAGAACAACTGAGAGCAGAAAGTGTGTACATATATAGCTGTAATATGGATCAGCTGCTATCCCTTCTGCCACTTCACTCAGGCAATGACTGTTTCCTGGGGAAAAATGGAAGCTTTTCATGGCTAAATAGACTTTTCTCATCTATTTTCTATTCTGGTTAAGTTGAAAGTTTTCATTTTTAATACATACTTTTGAAGGGGTAAATGTTTCCCACAACAGAGTAAGACACAGACAGATTCAGCTGATGACAGTAGTGGGGAAACACAGAGTGGGACAGGTTCCTGGTCAGAACCTGCCTGTAAGTGTGGGGCACTCCAGTGAGTGGGGTTCACTGTAAGTTCCTGCCTTGCAGTGTCAGTGCCAGCCCACACAGGTACTGTTCCAGTGCTCACTGCCTCCCAGTGCTTCCTGATATCGAAAGAGCTGCTCTCAAGGTATAAATCAAACTGTTACCTGGCTGCCCCGTGGTGAAAGGGGCAGAGGGAAGCACACTCCTCTGAGGTCACTTGTTTTATAGGCAATTACGTAGCAGTGTGCATGCCTCCAGCTTCTGGGCATTAGTTAAAAAAAAGGGGGAGGTGTGGAAAACAAAATGTTCTCCTTTTTATCCATGTTCTCATCTGGGGAGTAGCTGAGAAAACAAATTCATGAGATTATTGTCACTGTGTTCCTGGAGTAAGGGCCAAGTGATGTTGGAGTAGCAGTGACCTTAAACTTTTTCTGGTCTTTCCTAGGAGATGTGATTAGTGCAGTGGTAACAAAAATGTCTTACTCATATTTTCTCATGGGAGTGGAGAGTTCTAATAATTTATATACAGCAAATTGAAGTGGCCACATGGTGTCTGTTACTCTGAGTGTCTTCATTGTCTTGTAGTAAGGCTCGAAGGGCTGTGGCTGGTGAGTTCTTCACATCCAGGTGTTTGGCCTGGAACAGCAGTGTCTCTTCTGGACTCCTTTTAGTATTTCTCATTTATTATCACAGGATGGGCAGTTACTCAGCTCTCCAACCTATTCTCTTATGCTGGTGCTTATCTCTAATCCACTCCTCATTTCAGGTATACCTCTGACTTCACAAACACCTTGCAGTCAATACGAAAGAAATGCAGGCTGGATGATGTGCTGCCAGATGCCCTTTTCCAGGAGGACTGGACTGCCTTCCAGAACTCTGTGAGGTAAAGGCTTTGGCTGAGGCTTTTTTCCCCCAGCTCAGAACTGGTTTTTGTATCAAAGCTGAGAGGGAATTACTTGGGGTTGGTTTGCACCAGTTCTTGGTGCAGAGGGCAGGGCTGTGTCACCTCGCTGCGGGGAGTGCTGGTGGCAGTGGCTGCTCTCAGGTTGCTGCTGGCACAGTGAGTGCTGTGAAGCTCCCAGCCTGTCTGGAGCAAGGCTGCATGTCATATCACCTGCAGCAGCAGCAGGTCTTAGCATTTTTCCCAGTGATACTGAGCTGGCCTTATCCACGATGACAAGAAGTAGATCATGGATGAGGCTGTTGGACCAAAAAATTGTGTATGTTATCAAGTGGATGCAGAGTTAATGGCCAGATGAACTCTTGACACGTCCCCTGTGGGCTGTGGCTTGGTTATGGCACTTTAGAATGGCTCAACACGTGTCTGAGAGGGGTTCTCTGGGGGGGGATCTGGCATTATCTGCCTCAAACCTCACAACATGTGTTTTTGTTTTGTTCTTTCCCAGGATAATTGCTACTTGTGGTGAGCTCCTTCGTCAGTGTGGAGACTTGGAGCAGCAGCTGGCCAACAGGTAAGCACTGCTGAACTTAATTCATGGGCTGTCAGCACTGGCAGCCTGCTGAAAGAAAACAAACCCCAAGGTGCTTTCCTTGTGTAGACCGTGGAGGGAAAGCAGAGCCACTGTGGTTTCTGCCCCTGCTGCCCCTCCCCATCTTTTGCAATGTCAGAGGTGGATCACAGGCTGTCCCACTCTGTCGTGTGCCCTGGGACAGTCTCAGGAATCCTTTTTCTTGGACACCCTTCTGGCCATCAAACAGACTGCCAGGCTGGGGTCAGGAAGGAATTTTCCACCAGATCAAATTGGGAAAATTCTCACCCTGCTTGTGACACGGGGCATGAATCATTTGCTGAAATGGATCTAGGTGTACCTTAACTGATCAATTCCTTGTAATTTGAGGAGTGCCAGGCACAGGCAGCACGTAGGTCTGTTGCTGTGTGCCAGCAGTGCCCTGTCCAGCCTCTCCTACCTTGAAACGCTTTGGCTGGACTCGAGTGCCTGGCTTTGAGGCCACAGGGGCCTCAGGCTGCAGGAGCTGTGTTCCTCCCGTGTTTGGTAGGTGTTCCAAGAGCACTGTCCTCTTTTTTTTTTTTTTTTCTTAATAGTTTTGCAGTTTTTGAGTTGCACAGCAGACATGAGAGTTGGCTGTAGTCAGTGTCTGCCACCAAGCAACACACTGTCCCTCCAGGTTACAGGAAGTGACACTTGTGTCCTTGGTTTCAGGATTTTATCAACTGCTGGGAAGTATCTCTCAGACTCCTACAGTCCTTGTAGTTTTCCTGGCTTTCAGGATACCAGTTCTACAGAAAAGAAGAGCTCTGTGAAGAATCCCTGGCAGGAGTACAATTATCTTTTGAAGGAGAATCCCTCTGAGTATGGCAGCCTCATGGAAACGCTTTACACTCTGAAGGTAGCTCTGGAGCCTGGGGGAGCCTCCCTCTGTCACACGGTGCTGTGGGGCCCCTGCTTCATAGAAGAGACCTGGACCTCCCCTGCAGCCTGATGCTGTTTTATCCAGAGCTGCAGCCTTTTGATGGGCTGTGTCCCAGGTCTTCCACAGAGACACCAGCTGATCTGCTGAGAGATAGAATGCCCAAACCCAGGAAGTGTGGGCTCATTCCATCTCTCCCCAGATCCTGGCTGTGTTTTGTGAATGTGCCCTGATCAGTTCAGGTGAGGGAGATTTTGTCACAGGACACAGTGGGAAGGTTGTGTTGGAGCCATTTCAAATTCTGCAACCCACATACTGGCTTATCAAGACTTTCTTTGCCACTTATGCTCTGTGCCATATCCATTCCAAAGTATAATTCTGCAGGACCATCCATGCATGCATCTGTAACAGGGTAGAATGACTCCAGTTATCTCCTTGTGGATCTAAGTTATGTTTGCTGTCGTTGGTCACGTGTAGTAGTGAAGTCAAGTTTATGAGTTCTATCTCTCATTTCCTCAGAACATTTTCATTTCATTCGACTTAATTTATCTGCAACTTGTGCAGCTTTGCTTTCAGTGTTCAATGCTTGACTTGACACCTTTGCCAAATAGCCCAGCTCCATGGGTAACCTTCATGCAATTCCATGCAGGGCATCAGCTGCTCGTGCCCTTTGAGGAGAAGGAAGTTTTGCATCTTCTCTGCAGGTTTTTCAGTACCTAGCCTGTGTGGGTGCCTGGCATGATGGGCATGTGATGCTGAGTCTGTGTCCCACATTTCAGGGAGCAGCATCCAGTTTCTGTCTTGAATAGCTGGTTGGAATAGGGCATTCCAAAGGGAACGAGCTGTGCCATGGCAGAGCAAAGCTCTTCTGTACTAGATGGCCTAATAAAGGCCTCCTCAGGGATGTTCACATAACCTCTCTGTGATCAGTCTGGTGAGTCCTGTAGGTGACCGTTGTCCTGTGCCTGTGTGTCAGGAGAAGGGTACAAGCAGCCAGAGCCTGCTGCCCTCAGCACGGGCTGCCCTCGGCCGCCTCAACCAGCTGGCACACCTCCTGGCCTTCGACTCCCTCTTCCTGCCCATCAGGCAGCAGCTCCTGCTCGTCCCCAAGATGGAGGTGAGTGGTGAGTGGCGGGTGCCCCGGGCAGCCCTGGGGGTGGGGCACAGCTCAGCCTTGCTCACCTTGCCCTGTGCAGCACCTTCCCTCCCGTGTCGCCCTTGGCCCGCCGGCTGCAGCCCCTGCAGGAGTTTCCCTTCCCTCGGGCACGGGGGGCAGCTGTGTTTGCAGGCTCTGGTCTTTGTTTGAGGTGCTGCTTGTCTGACCTGCAGGAGTGTGAGTTTCCCACAGGGAGCTGTGTGGCTGGGTGTGTGTTCGGGGCCTGAGGGAGGACAAGGGGAGCAGTTTCCTCACCATCTTTGTTCTGCTTTGTAGAAGTCCTTGGGTTGTTACAGCTCATGTCCCTGGGCGACCCTTTCCTTGAGTACTGGTGGGCCTCATGCTTCAGGAGGTCATGGATTCATTCTGCACATTTTACCTTGCAGGGTTGGAGTTCTGGTGGCACCGGTGAGACCCTGACAGATGACCTGCCAAACTTCAGCCTGACTCCTCTGGAATATATCAGCAATGTAAGAGCATGCGAGTTACTGGGAGCCCAGTGCTGGGGGAATCCCATCTGTGTTTCTCCACTTTCTGTGAAATTGTAGTGTTTGTTAGGATATGTATGATGGTGGTTGGTGGTCTCAGTGGCCAGCCCTCATCAGCTGAGTTCTGTCATTCGTTGTAGCGTTTATGAAATCCCTGTCAAGTTGTGGAACAGGAAAACAACGTCAGGAGTGCAAGGAGCAGCTCTTCCCTGGTGAGCTGTGCTGGTTATGGTGGTAGCTCCTGTCACGGGCTGGGGACACCAGCTTCCCTTTGTAGGGGAGGGTACTGAGTGTGTCCTCACAACGCAGCTCACGCAGCAGAGGAGTCCCTGCAAGGTGTATTGGAGTGAGGGAATCGTGCTATGAAGTTAGTCCTGAGCTCCTACCCTTCTCATCCCTGTGTGACTCCTGGTTTCTTTCTGATGGGGCAACAAAGAATCTTTCCTGGCAGGGGGTGTGGGAGTGGCAGAGGGGCCTGAGGGTGCTGTGGGGCAGCGTTCACACCGCTCCCCGTTCTCCTGCTTGTTGTTCCAAGCTGCTGCCAAATCTGCAGTTCAGATATTATTAATATTAGCTGCTATTATTATCTCAATACAAAGTATAATCTGATAAATAAGTTTTTTATGTTACTGTCAATCTGCAATGACACAGGGAATGGATTTTTCAAAGACAAGCTGCAACCAAAAGTTTCTCATATTTTGGTTTCCTCTGGCTTGTGGCCTACAAACTGTTTGTATCATGGGTAGCTTCTCAGGTAGCTACCTGAGACTTGTGTGAGGTTTAGAAGGCTTATGGGCAGTGCCTCAGGTGACATTTCAAGGGAAGGTTGGTGCTGAATTCTAAGTAGCTTTCTGATTAACACATCTCACCAAGAGACGTGCATGGCTGGTTAGAGGCTGAAGCTGCACCTGCCACTTTAACTGAGCTGAGATGTGTATGGTTGTTACTTAACTCTCTGAGGAATCAAACTGTGTTTCTGCCTGTCCAAGGCAAAGAGGAACTTCAGAAAATTTCAGATGCAAAGCATTGGTTTTCTGACATCTTTTCAGACCTACTGTTTGTCCTGCTGCTGAGTGATTGGTGGGCCAAGACTGAGCCAAGGCTTTCTCTTGGGTAGAATTTAGAAACAAATTGATGTGGCATTTGTGCTGTGTAGAAGAAAAGGCAGGTGATGGGAGCTCAGGAAAAAGCTGTTGATGACTGTGCTTCGTAGTGGGGAGGCAGAGTGCTCTGAACTGCACCTGCACCTGGGAAGAGTCTCTGCAGCAGCAGATAATCCTTAATAACAGCACATTATTTGTTGTGTGCCTCAAGTTAAGTAGCTCATGTGTGCAAATTTGTGGGCAGGGTCCTTTTTGGGAGTGATGCATTATCTTTAATTCACCATTACATTGTCACTTGAATATGTGTTTCTTCTTCAGTGGTTTTGTTTAGTTCAGACTCTTAGATTCTGCTCTAGAAAACAAATTGCCAGGAACTCTCCAGAGATCAGAGATTTGCCTGGAGTAACAGCTCTCTGTGCAGTTTTTTCTTAATGTGATTGTTTCAGTGACTGGTTCTCTGACCTTGTGAAAAATGATTTCTTCTACAGAGTGTAATGATGAGCAAGAGCCAATTTGTTTCTGAGCAAGTGTAGGTTGGTGAGTGGCTGTCAAGCTCAGCTCTCTGCTCTCAGGTGTGGATTACTGCAGGTGACTTTTTTCTATAGCAAAGTCCTCGCTTCACATTTGTTCAGTGACTCAACTCTTTGTGCTTTGTTTTAGATTGGGCAATATATTATGTCGCTTCCTCTCCACCTTGAGCCATTTGTCACTCAAGAGGATTCTGCTTTGGAGCTGGCATTACATGCTGGGAAACTGCCTTACCCCCCAGAACAAGGTAGGGTGAAACCAAAGACTTGGAGCGTCAGGGGGAAGCTTTCCCATGTGGGCACTCCGTGGGTGTGATGGGTTATGGTAACAGTGGTATTTGAGATCCATTTCCTACCATCCAGTCGTGCTGTTTCTTCCAAAAGCCTCCTGGTAATGTGTGGGAGGAGCTTCTAAATAATGAGTAAAACCTGTTCAGTTGTGTTCAAACCCAAAACTTTAGCTTGGTCCATTTAGGATTGGTGTCCATTGAAACTGTGGTTTGGTGCAGGGTCTGAAGTGTGAGTGTTTCTGAGCTGCAGCAGTATTTAGTATCCTGGGTGCAGGGACTGGGGTCAGTTCCCAGAATCTGCAGGGAACCACTGGGCTGTCTAGCCTGAAAGCCTTCCCAGGTTGGTGTCCCAGGTTGGCTTCCACAGGGCTGCTGCTCCTCACTGCCTGTGCACTGGAGTGCAGCTCCCCAGTGGCCTGGGCTGTCTGAGAGCTTGCTGCAGAGGGGTCCTGCTCCAGCCTTGTCCTCCTGCCCTCTCCTTGTGCTGCTTCCACAATAGAGTCCTTTCCACTCATTAGAATCATAGAATAGAATCACACAGAAGCAAGCACCTTTCTGTGGGGTTAATTCCTTTTTCATCCAGCTGGAAAACCATTAGAGCTTCACTGCTACTTCCAGTGCCAGCCCAGTCTTTGGTGATTAGCTGCCAGCCATGGTGATTAACCCCCGTGCTGAGGGAGCTGCAGTGGGTGCTGCAGGTGGCTGCTGAGACAGCTACGGCCCAGCTGCCTCTTCAGAACCCCTCTAGAACACACTGAGGAGTTCTTTTTGTGTGTCATAGAATCCTTTAGGTTGGAAGAGACCTTTAAGATCATCAAGTCCAACCATTAAGCCAACACTACTAAGTCCTCTGCTAAAACAGATCAGAATCTGTCAGGGCTGGAAGGCACCACAAGGATCCCCCAGTTCCAACCCCTCTGCCATGAGCAGGGACACCTCCCACTAGATCAGGCTGCCCAGAGCCTCATCCAGCCTGGCCTTAAAGACCCCCAGGGGTGGAACCTTATCCTTGATGTCACTCCTTGATTTCTTGCAGCAAGCTGAGTTTTGGCTCTTGCTTGTCCTTCAGGTGGCTGTGCTTACCTGTTGGGTCATGAGTCCTGCTGCATTTAACTTCAGGAGGTACCTAATGCTTCCCGGCAGGTTGGCAGCACGCTGTGGTTTGGGTGCTTTATCTCTTCTTGGTGTTTGTTTCCACTGACAATCAGGGAAGTGTAGAGCTTGGTATTTATACCAAGAACTTGGTATTTATTTCCTGTAGCCTTCTGAGAATACACTCTTCAGTTTATGTTTTGCATTACTTGTCATCTTAAAACACACGTTTAATAGCGCATTGATTTTCAAAACACTGATGAGCACAGAATGCCTTTAGGGCTGGAAAAAACCCTGTGAACCCTTGTCACTGCAGTGGTGGTAAACTGCTGGAAGGTGATTGTGTAGAAAATGCTGGGCAGTGCCCCTGGTCCCAGCCCAGTGAAGTGCTTTCTGTCTGGAGCTGATGTTCAGTGTTGGACAGTGTCAGGATGTGTGTGGGGAGCAGCTGAGGGAACTGGGGTTGTTTAGTGTGAAGAAGAGGAGGCTGAGGGGAGATCTTACTGCTTGTGACAACTCCCTGAAAGGAGGCTGGAGTGAGGTGGGTCTTAGTCTCTTCTCCCAAGTGACTTGTGATAGGATGAGAGAAAATGGGCTTAAGTTGCACTGGGGGGATTACTTTGGGTATTAGGAAGAACTTCTCTCCTGACAGAGTGCTGAGGCATTGGATCAGGCTGCCCAGGGAGGTGCTGGAGTCACCATCCCTGGAGGGCTTTAAAAACATGTGGATGTGGCACTGTGGGGCATGGTTTAGTGGTCGTGGTAGTGTTGGGTTGATGGTTGGACGTGATGATCTTAGAGGTCTTTTCCAACCTTACTGATTCTGTGATTCTATAGCTGCTCTGACTACTCCAAAACGAGCTGAGAAACCCGAGTACCTTCACGTCCTGCTGCAGGAGCAGCTGCCCCCCCGTTAGGAGTTCATTCTGTGAGCAAGGCAGCTGGGGCAGGTTTGTGGTGCTGCTGCCAGCTGACCAGAGCTTTCTGTCCAGGGGACGAGCTGCCGGAGCTGGACAACATGGCTGACTGCTGGCTGGGCTCGGTGGCCAGGGCCACCATGCAGACGTACTGCGAGGCCATCCTGCAGATCCACGAGCTCTCGGCCCACGCCACGAAGCAGCTGAGCACAGACATTGGTGAGCTGGGCACAGGCACTGCCCTGGCTGCTCTGCCCTTCCCCTACACCCAGGAGCTGCAGCCTGGGCTCCCCTCTCCCCGTGAGCACCCGGCGTGCTGGGGAGCTTCACAGCTTCCCTTCTGCAAAGTGCCACAGCCCTCCTCGGGGCAGGGGTGGTGTGCTGGTAGGTCCTCCTGCTTCCTCAGCACCTTGTGTCTCTGGGTGTGAAAGTCAAAGTCCTTCTGAGTTGAGAGGATTCCCTGTCAGGCTTAGCAAGAAAGCTCTGGGTATAATCTGTAT
>NW_008594236.1:4109-5534 GCF_000691845.1 Merops nubicus | reverse complement strand
GGCCGTTGTACTGCCAGTATGTGCCATGTGGGGGGAGGCAGCACGTTCCAAGAATGGTGGGAGGGGCTCCAGTGGATTATGAAGGGGCAGCTGGTTGATTTTTTTTCTGTTGACTTGATACCTGAAGTAGGGAAGATCAGCTAAAGGCCTTCTGAAAGTTGCTGTGGAGCACTTGACCAGCATCATCTTTGACAGAACCTGTGGGATCAGCTCCCCTGCTGTGGTTGACTTGCTGCCCTGCTGCTCTGAAGGCACTGGGTGACTAAATTACTTTCAATATGGAGAAATTTTCATCAGCAGAGTGGGAGATCGTTGGCACACGATCTGTGCTTCTGCCACGCCATGCAGTGACTGGGGGAGGATGGATGGGAGGTGTTAGGGAAGGCATTTCTGCAGGATATGGAGAAGGGTTTTTGTACCTGAAGCTGATGAAAGTGTCACATCATGACCACTACAGCTTTTGTAAACACCACTTAGTCCTTTCTTTGCTGTAAATCATGGATGCTGACTTCCCCATGGCCAAGCTCAAAAAGAAGGATGCAGATAGATAGTATCTCCTCAGCTCTTTTGAAAGTGTCTTGAATGTCAGCAAGCTCAGCCTGAATCTTTTTGTTTTTTTTGTTTGGCATTGCTTAAAAACAAACCAGTGGGTTAGAGGCTGGTTGCTTGACATTCTCCCCACCATCCTTAATTCCCCAGCTGGCTGCGGGTCAGCGAGCTGGAACCCCTCCTGCCTGACAACTCTTCACCTCTGCAGAGATTCCCAGCTTGGCTGCAAGCTCTTTGCCTTTGAAAGTGTGGTTGTGGTCCTGTGCCTGTGACCGTGGGGACTGACCACCCCGAGGGTGTCCTGTGCAGATGCTGAAAGGGCAGAATGTGTCACAGTCCTCTCAACAGACAGTTTTCTGAACTAGAGTACAGGGAACCAAAAATGATCACCACTCAGCACCATCAGACCCCAGACACTGCTGTTCCTGTGGCTGTTCTGCTGGCAGTGGCAGGACTGCAGCTGCTGTGGAGGACAGAGAGGAACTGCCATTCGCACAGTGCCTGTTACCTGCTCGTGTCTGTACATCTTTGTGTCTGTTACATGTTTATCCTTCACCTTCTAGATTATCTCATAAACGTGATGGATGCCCTGGGCCTTCAGCCCTCCAGGACACTGCAGAGTCTGGTGGTGCTGCTGAAGGCCAAGCCCGAGGACTGCAGCTGCTGTGGAGGACAGAGAGGAACTGCCATTCGCACAGTGCCTGTTACCTGCTCGTGTCTGTACATCTTTGTGTCTGTTACATGTTTATCCTTCACCTTCTAGATTATCTCATAAACGTGATGGATGCCCTGGGCCTTCAGCCCTCCAGGACACTGCAGAGTCTGGTGGTGCTGCTGAAGGCCAAGCCCGAGGAGTACCGGCAGGCCGGGCGGAGC
>NW_008594236.1:2279-4056 GCF_000691845.1 Merops nubicus | reverse complement strand
ACCACCCCTGCCATGAGGGGCCTGGAGGGGTAGCTGTGGGGTCCTGGAGGGGTAGCTGTGGGGGCCTGGAGGGGTAGCTGTGGGGGCCTGGGCACTGCTCGAGGGACAGACTGTCCTGTTTGGGTTTACTTCCCTGCAAGACAGTGAAAATATCTCTGGGGATCAGGGGAATTGATTTCTGAATAACTTTTAATAAAAGCCTTTGTCTAGGAAAAGCTTCTTTCCTTTTTCCATCTTTAGAAATAAGGAAATATGTCCTACAGCCAGATTCACCAAAAACTGGAAGACCCTGAGTAGGCAGAGCAGTGCTGGCTTCTGACTAGAGGTGTTCTGCAGTTGCTGGAGAGTTCATGCCTCACGACGGGGAGATGACTGGCTTTTTCAGAAAATTTAATCAATTCTGAATCTAAAATTATGGGGTAGGTGCCACAAAGATTGACTGATTGGAAGCTCCTCTACCTGGGGGCAATTGTCATTGCTCAAGTCTGTCATTATTCACAGAGTCACGAAGACAGACTCATCAATTAGTAGATGAGGGATGAGCGAGATCAGCCCAGAGAGCAAAACCGGTTTTGTAGGTTGTTCCTTGTGCAATTAATGTATTCTGCTGAAAGCTGTGAAGTTTGTAAGAAACCCAATGGAAGTGTTGCTTTCTGGTAGGATTTATTAAAGCTTGGTATACAGATCTCTGTAAACCAGCTTGTCTAACCTAAGCATGCCTGCTTAGGAGGGACTGGGCAGAACACGGAGAGGTCCCAGAGCTGCACTTGCCAGCTGCATGAGGCTGCTGCAGGGAACACATGAACACTGGGTTCTATTCTGGAGGTTTTTGAAAAACCAGCTTTTCCCCTTTATTTCTATCTTCCTCTGCAGCTTTGCCTTTTTTACCACTAGATGCCTTGGGGGAATAATAATTTCTTGGTGTCCATGTCTTTGATTCTTCTTTCCTTAGCTTGTTTCATGTCCAGCTACTCATCGCTGTGCCCAATCCACAAATCTTTCTGCTGTCTTTTCTTTTTGGCTGTATTTTTCCCCTGTCAGCCTCAGTCTTTTGGACAACTGTCATTTCTTGTCCTCCTCCTGGGACTCCTTGGCCTGATGTGCTCTCCCCTGGCTGGCTGCACTCAGCTGCCTCTCGTGTGGCCACTCCTGGGTCTGGTTTGGTCACACCAACATCTTCCCTGTGTTCTGTAGCACACATGTAACGTGCCACTGCAGGCTTGCATTTTACCAGCAGTGTATTTTTGGAGTGAAATTGCATTCTTTTGCTTTTCTCAGTTGAACTTTGGTGATGTTTTACTGCCAAAACTGCAGTCTGGAGAGGAGAGGAGAGCAAAGGTGCTTCATAAATGGTTTTTGGGTTTTGCAAACTTTTGCATCTAAAAAAACTTCAGGGCTGGGAACTAAAGTGTTTTCTGGGATGTTTGGGGCTTTTTCTCAGCTAGGTTTTCAGTTAGATGTATTCTGTTTCAGAGAAGTTTCAGAGAATTGAGACTCCACTACTCCACTAAAAAAAATCCCAGAATTGAATTGTAAGTTGGCTGCTGTGTGGAGTTGGTACTTCTGCAGTGTCTTGTTTGGCTGTGCTCTGTGGAGCCTTTCCCCTGGTGAGCTCTGTGCCCAGCTGAATCTTCCAGCAAGGAAAAGCCCTTCCCTTGTGCCCGCTGATCTGCAGTCAGCCCATCTGGTACAGAGCTGGAGTCAAGTACCTGGGACACCTTCCAGTTCTATTAGTTGTCAGATGCCCTCTGTGGAGCAGCAGTGACTGGAGCAGTGA
>NW_008594236.1:295-2248 GCF_000691845.1 Merops nubicus | reverse complement strand
CTGAAGAACACGCTGTTCCCAGTCACCCGTGGCGTGGGACGGCTGAATCTCCCTGTTCCTGCCTCTCCCACCCTCCTGTCACTAGAAGGCCGAGGATGTTTGGGGCTGTTCCTTGCCTGCTGCTGTCACATTTCACGGGACAGATGGTGGGGGCAGGTGCCCAGCTGGGGCTGAAGGTGTGAGGAGCAGGAGGGTGCTGCCTGCCCTGCTCTGCGGCCCCAGGCCTGCTGCTGAGCTCCCCGTTCATCACAGCTCCGTGGCAGCAGATGCTGGAGCCCACCCCAGGGGCCAGAGCCGAGGCACTGTGTTCCAGAGTGCTCTGGAGGGCTGGCCTGGGAGAACAGCTCTGCCTCCCCCCTCCCTCACTGCAGCGAGCTCCCCGTGGGTGCTGCCATTCCAGCAGCACGGGCAGGCTCGGGGAGATCCTTTGGCCCTGCAGGAGGGCATCTGCTGTCCCTCTGCTGTCCCCGTGTTGGAGCAGCTGCTTGGATTCCCACACAACCAGACTTACCAGTAACGATGCTGACAGTGCTGGTGGGAGCAGGGGAACAGACGCCTGTGTTCTTGTTCTCAGCCTTCCTAGTGTTTTAGCAAAGAGCAGTTTGAGGGAGCTGTGTCTTTTCAGTGTTGCACAGTCATTTGGAAGCGTGTTCTTGGGTCATTTCCTCTTGGAAATGAGGAGGACCAATTGATGGATGAGGGGCTGGGGGCAGCATGTGGGCTGTTAAGAAGGTGCTTTCTGAATCTGGACTTTTATTCCTCTTATCTTTCAGTTTAGATATTCTCTGGCTGCAAATGACAGTAAATTGTCCCTATTTTTCCACTCCTCACCCCAGTTAGGATCAGAGGTGTGGGATGGTTGCTCAGCAGCCCAAGAATGCTGGTGGTGAGGGATGAGTTCTGTGTGGTGAGTCCTCACTTATAACTGTTCCAGGTCATAAGGAGTTGATGCTGGAAGGTGGTGTCACCTCCCTTTTCTCCTAGCACAATGTTGCAGGCCTGTGTGCTTAATGTAGAAAAGAGAATCATAACATTGTTCCTGAGGCAAAACTTGTGGAGGAATCGTTCCGGGTGCTGACAGGCCTGTGAAGCACTAGTTGGTGGAATGTGTGAAGTTCTGCAAACCAACCTTCCCTGCCAAGAGGCACAGCTCAGTGTCCAAGTACCCTCCTTATCTCCTCGTTTTCAAGCAGTGGCAAGTAAAACAAACACAGGCTCCAGCTCTGGAGTCCGTGAGCCGTGGCTGCCAGGAGGGTGAACCCCAGAAGGGCTGCTCTGCACATGCCCCGGGTGCAGGACTGGCAGTGCCTTGGCTCCTGGGCATGGTCAGAACCAACAGACTCGGCCAGGGGGGTGGCTGGAGTGAGCAAGGAGCAGCAGTGAAACCTCTGCATGGTTTCTAAACCAGCTCCAAGGTCTGGCTCTGTCGGATTTGTTAACTTACCACATTCCTGCACACGTTGAGCAAGAGGTGGTGGGACTCCAGTCGCTGAGCCCAAAGCCAGGAGGATGGGAAGGGGCACACCATGGGTACACACACGACTCCTGGTCCTCACCCCTCCTTCAACAGCAGAAAACCCAAATGGGCAGAGAATTTGATTCCCAAAGTGTTTTGTTGTTTAAGAATCTGAATTTATTTTTTTAAAAGTGGTTAAGCTTCCTGTGATCACCAAGTGGAACTGGAAAATATCTGTACAAGTCCCGGTGTCTGAAGTAATAGAAAAGGAAAACTTTATTTTATGTTGCCATTACTTTTGGAGCTAATCATAAAGTTTTAAAAAATCACCAATCAAGTCTTATAAAATTAAGACTTTAAATATTCTACAAACTATTATCTTGTAACTGTGCTGCAGCAGTGGTAGACCAGCCAGACCCCAGCAATTAAGGGTTTGATTTTTTCAGTGAATTTTGAACACAGAATTTTCCCTGCATGGTGCAGCACCAGCCGTCTGG
>NW_008594236.1:0-264 GCF_000691845.1 Merops nubicus | reverse complement strand
GCGGGGGCGAGGGCTGCCCCTGCGCCGGGGGAGGTGGAGGGACCCTGGGCAGGCTCCGGGAGCCTGGAGCAGGAGGAGCATGGAGCCCCCTCGCTGCCGTGCTGGGCGCCGTGCCCGGAATGTTGTGTGCCCAGCTGCGCCGCTGAACCACGCGATCGGGTTTCCTCTTCAGGTTTTGCAAAAGCACTTCAGTAAGGCAGTTCCTACTGGAAGGCTGGGGCCAGGACCCCCCGGGGCCGGGTGAGCTCAACCCCCTGCTCCCCC
>NW_008594235.1:17825-26198 GCF_000691845.1 Merops nubicus | reverse complement strand
AGCCCCTTCCCCGCAGTGCAGAGCAGCTCGCCGCCCAGCACACGCCCGAGCTGTGCCTCTGCCAAGCCCCTCGTGAGTTCAGCTGCACACCCAGAATAATTAAGATACACCTTTCTCAGCTTTTATAGCTTTGCTTCTGCTGACTGTCCCCTTCCTGGGAATCCTCCAGCACTGAAATTCCACCCTGTGTGCTGCAGTCTCCGATCATCTCTTGGCTCAAACTGCTGTTTTTTTCCATTGGGCTGCTTTTACATGAGCAGGGGCTCGGGCAGGGAATCAGGGAGGGACAAGCTGAGCCCAGGAGTAGCCAGAAAGCATTAACTGAGCCTCTGAGTCTCCTCCGCTTTGCATGAGGTATTTGAGTCTCCACATCCAACACCTTTTCCCCTGGCCATCAGTGTCAATCCAAGCGCCCTTAGGAAAGGACTGCAGAGTGTTTTTAGGGAGCTTGCCGGTCTTAGGGCTCTTCTTTCACCCCAGCAGGTCACTTGGGGAATTACTGGAGTTGCCCATTCTCTCTGCCTGGCCAGCTCAGCACAGATGAGACTTTGCCAGGAGTCTGGAGGTGGCTACAGTTCTGCATTCACCCCACAGTGATGTCAGCAGGTGTATCTGTGCACTGAGACTCACAATCTGACATGCCTGGCACCAGCAGAATTGGTGAAGCTTCTGGACATGGCAAATGTGCAGATTCTTCTCAATTACTCAGAAGATGACTAAAGGGCAAGGTTGTTTTAGAAACACAATGGAAGTACTTCCTCATGGGCTCCAGCCAGTTTGGACAGAAACTTTTCAGCCAGTATAAACCTGATTTCCTCATCATGATGACAAGCTGGTGGCCTAAGTTGGTCCTAGGCAGGTGAAAAAATCCTCTAGGTAAAGCAGAGATGTAAATCAATGACAGAGGATACTACGATGTGAAGGAAATCCTTTTGATCCTTTGCTGAATGTAGATGATTCCACATTTATTAGGAAAGACCAACTGGCAGGGAATGGGTGCTGGGTCTCTGAAGTGTACCTCCACCAGTGAAGAGTCAGTTCCATAGGGCCCGAACTCCCCTTCCTCACCTTCTACAGCAGAGTGCAGCAAAACAGAGAAAGCTGAAATTCAGTCTTGTCTTGCACAACTCAGGACAAGAAACAGATCAGGAAATAACCTTTATTTCTGCCTCCACACTGCTAGAACAAACGTTCTCCTTTCCATACCATCCCACAGCACTGCTGCTCTCCAGCTGGGCGTAGAGACTGCTGCTCTGTGAACGGCTCTGCAGTGAGTCTGAGCACCCAGCTTCTCTGCAGAGTCCCACGGCTCTAGGGCCATCTCCCTCCGCTGTTTGTTCAGCTCTCTGTCCTGCCAGCTGGAGTCTTCAGAGACTGTAAATTCTCAGATGCAACACAGCACAAAGTCTCCTCCCCTGCTCCAGGGACAGAGGCACACGCTGCTGCTTTGTCCTCTAAATGATGCTTCCCAGTGAGTTGGCATCTGTTTCATGCAGAAAGTTTGGTGCTTGATGATGTAAAAGCCATCTGATTTCGTACTTTAAGCCTAAAACAAACACATTTTTGTAACCATAATGCTCAGCACTCTTGTTAGGCATCTGAACCATGGTCCTGCAGAAAGTTAAGGTAAAAAAACCCAAACTTTTGTTGCAGCACGAGGAGCTTCTGATCTCAAAAACTGCAGGGAAACAAAACTCTCTCGACCCACCAGCTGCATGAATCCAACTGACCTTTTCCATTGCTTGATGTAGAAGTTTTATGAAGAGAAAGACTCTTGTAACACTTTGGACTGTTTTTCACATATCTATGATAGGATATTCATATGAGATATGTGACTGAGCACTACACACTAGACTGCTACTGGCTGTACCCTACTGCATGAGACTTTGAGCTAACTCGTCTTCTCTTCCTCATCTTCAAAGATCTGGACAACAAACACCAGGTCTTAAAGTTTCCCTTCAGGAATCCCCTCCTCTCAAAAAGCTGGATTTTAATTTTGCATTTCCAGAAAAGCAAGTGGAAAAAGAGATGAACAAGTGACATTTAGAAACAAACTTAAGCCATAAAAGCAGGGTTTGGCTTTAAAACATTGCCCACTTCAAACATTTCCCTTGGAATGCAGAAGGCGAATAGAGACAAGAGGATGCATCAGGGATTGAGTCTAGCAGCGATTCTTACAAGGTGCAGGAGTGACTTAAGGAATTAGTTCTCAAATCTACAGAGCCCCTCCTGAAAGCCCAGTGACCTGACACTGAAGGTCCCAGCCTTCAGGGACCCCCCAGGGACAGATGTCCGAGGTGGTATTCACCTGCTGAAGTGTGGGACTCAGCACAAGGGATCTAATCCACCTAAGCCCTGGCAGGTCAGCTCAGGGGCAGGCCAGGTCCAGCAAGGTGGGAGAATGTGGTTAGCAGAGACATGGCTGGTGGAGGTGGCCAACAGCAACCCCCTCCTGCGGTGCCTGATGGGGAACAGCAGCTCACCCACACAGGTACCTGTGACCCACGGTGAGACTGGTCACCAGCCCTAATGCTCCAGGAGGTGGCACAATCTTGGAAGGTTTCAACAACACTTTCAGGCAGAAAACACATGAGGGATGGAACTGGAAGAGCAGACTAGTGACTGGCTCAGCTACTGACTCTGCCAGCAGTAAGCCCAGCACAGATCTGGGCTGCTGTCACTACACACCAGCAAGGGCAAGGGTGGGCACGGTTTGCCTTCCAGGGGAGCACCTGGTGCCACTGAACTCGGTCGTCCCTTCCTTCCCCCCCTTCCCCCGCTGGTGCCGCTGCCGCGGTCGGTGCTGCCCGGGGGCACCCCCTGCTCCCATCCCATCCCATCCCCCGCCTCCTCGCCCCGGGTTTGGGTCTCACTGCACTGTGACCCCTGGGGACTGAACCCGGCCCCTCTAGCTGCCAACCGGTGCATGGCAGGAGGTTTACACCGGATTAGTGTTTAATCTGAGTGGTGGTCAGTGTCAGAATCTGCTATTTTCAGCCACGTGTTCTGAACATGCCTAAGGCATCGGCATCATTTAAAACTGACAAGGAGACATACAAAGTTCATTCATTTTATAGCCCTAAAAAAAGAAAATTAAAAAAAAAAAAAATAAAATTACCCTGGACTTAATCCTCTATTCTTTTTACTCACAAAAATACATTAATTTTCTGAACAAAATTACAACTCTGGTAATCAAATAATGAGATTTTCAAAATATTAAAAAAATAACCTGCTCCATTTCACCTACAGAAGCTTTCTGTATTATTTTGGCAGTTCCTGTTATTGCTGCCATACACAAAGTGAGGACTGAGTACATCTCCAGCAGGTAAATATCACACTGTCTCTCCAGAGAAGAGGAAAACAGTTTACAATCAACAACAGTTCACCTTCCAAGAGACTGAATTCAGATTATGTATTGTCCAATTTGGAGGCAACTGCACAACTGATCTAGAAATAATATCTTAAGCCACACTGAAATTACTCCAATCAACCAGAGCCAGCAGCTTCTGCAGCCCTTTTATCACTGGGCTAAGTATTCAGCTTATGTAAACTGACACAGATCCACTGCCTTGTAGCTACAGATTTATAGCAGCTGAAAACATAACCCATTAAAGAAACATTAACAGCCTTTACTGGGACTTCTGGTTGTTTTTAAAGAAGGCTATTTAGAAATATACAGATATTACAGAATAAATCAAGCCCCCCCAAACTGTTTTCCATGATGGTTTGGAGCTATGTTATATGATTACGTGACTTACCTACTTCTAAGCACAGTAAATCTGCTATTTCAGAGTCCATCAGACTTAAAATTGTAAACAGGCTTATGGGTTTTATCGTTGTAAACACGTATGCCCCAGGCATACAAACCTTGATTTGTCAAAGAACTGAAACCAAAAAGCCCTCAGTCTTACACAGCAATCCAGCAGAAGTCTCTTACCCTCGAACACTCAAAATCCACCCTTTGAAGCTGATGATTCAGCATTTGCTGAAGTAGGACAGCTCATTAGGCCTTAGACTTCAAACTTGCCTGAAAAGGTTTCAGTATTAAACTTAATGAGACGCTCAGTGGATGCACTGATTTTACTTCACAGTGTCTTTCAGCAAATCTTTCCCAGTTTCCAGTCCCAGCACTGTGAGTCACTTCCCAGAAGGCCCAGAGCAAATGACTTGTGCTCGCTGCCTCCGGGGACACCTACCACAAGTGCTCCCAAACTGTGGCAAGCCAGTCCTCCAAAGGCACTTCTAGTACAAAATAAAGGCACCCTCCCACATATTCATACAGTGGAGCCAGTGGGCTGTAAATTCATGTCTGCTCTTGCATTGTGCTCATTTCTTCAAGGCGAACAAGCCTTCGGCTCTTGGACTCATCACACTCCCCTCCAGATTTAGATGCATCCTCGGGGTCCAGTCATTTTAGCTCCAGTTTGGAGTCAGCTCTGGAGGGCTCTATCTCCACTGACTACAGAAGCAGCCCAGAATGACCAGGTCTGAATTTAAGTGCTCCAGAAAGTGCCTGAGGTTAGGTGTGTCTTCCTTCTACAAAATGTGTTCAGCAGCGTGAATCTATATTAGAAATGAGGTTTCAGTTAATGTATCTAAAGCATGATGAAATGAAAAAAATCACCATTTAGAAGTCAAGGGTAGCCTCACTATTGCAAACCACTGCGTGCAAGCTGAGGTTAACAGCCATGCCATGGTGCTTGGTGAGGCAAACACCCTACACCACATGAGAATGGGTATTATGACTACTTAAAGGCCAAAATTTACAGAAATTTGAAGGGTATAGTCTGATTTCAGGAATGGATTACTGATTTTGGGTATCCTGAGTGGAGATGTTGGGTTTGAAAATGTTAAGTATTCATTCTCTGGCAAAGATCACTTCAGAGGTTTCAGAAGTAAGGAACTCCAGTAATGGGAAATGTAAAGTTCTGTTTTGTATAAAATCTATGAAGTTATATTACCTCAAATTCCCTTTCAGAAAAACACTTTGTGATAAAATCCTCAAAACATATCTGCATCAGTGATTTGTCTCTTTTCCAAACAAAGAAAATCCTAGCTTTTTATATTATACTTCAGGATTCCCAAGTGCTTTCCAAACACATTTGTGTGCAATTTATAGGTAGAGGCTATGTTCAAAATCCACCCCAGCCTCTAAGGGTGAAATATATCACATGCCTTAAAGTCTGGGTGGTGCATCACATTTACACTTTTTACCCTTGACATATAAGTCAAGGGAAAATTGGGAAAAAGGGAATCTCCTGTTGCAATGACAGCTTTCCATTAAACACTGAAAACCAAACAAAAATAACCCAAGCCTTCAAGAGCTTACATTCCTGCACATTTGGAATGTCTTTTTCTCTTACTGACTGTGTCAGAATCATCCTTTATCCTTTTTGGTAAAATGTGAGCAGCAAAATGACCCAGAAGACTCTCACAGACTTTGTGCATGGGATGTGAGACTGTATTTGGGAAGTCACTGTAGTCAGAGCCTTCAGACTGAGGTGTCCTCTCTGTGGTCATCCAGATTCTCTGTGCTCTGATGGCTCCTCCTGTTAAAAGCAGAACAAATGATATGTGAAGAGACATACCAGGAAGAGGCTTTTATTAACTAATTAAGCCACTGTTTGGCAACCTTGAACAACTGAGGACCAGCAGAGGGTGTGGCTGTCCTGGACAGAGACTGAAGTACCCAAACAGAGGGACTGGTCCCATTTTGGATTGTTTAGCCTGTCCCCTCTGGTCTGCAGCTGCCACTCGAGGAAGCAGCTGGCACACAAGAGGCCTGTGGCATATCTGCCAGCCCCATGCAGGTTCTTAGACACCTTAGGGCAACAAAGTGGCCCCAGATACCCATGCTTAGGTCCTGGAATTGATCCCTTAGCATGGAAATAAGTTCTCAATTTCAGTAACTTGGGATAATAAAACCAAGACAGAGTAACAATGTATTTTGATATTTAAGCCACCAATCTGCTAGGATACTGTTCTTATGTATGTCCTCAGTATACAGAGGCTCCATTTGACAGAGGTGGATGATTTTGAACTAGGCAAGATTTTCCTTGGAGAGGGAAGAAAGGGGACAAAAGGTAAGTGGTAGGGTAAAAAAGAAAGAACAGCTCAAAGCTGTCCTCTCTTTTTCTCCCACGATCTTTCCTGCCTACACCTCTAAATGGTTTGGATGATTCTTATGTGCCATAAAATACCAAGAGTGCAGTCAACATCCCATTTTCTTCTATATACAACTAAATTGTAACTTTTCACATTTTCTTCAGAAATTTTACCTATGTATTCTTCATTTCTGGCTTGAAACACTGTACTGCAATAGTGCTTTGTGCACCACCCCTTAGGAAAAAGTAAAATACAGCAGTTACTATATCTGATAAACAGTCCTCCAAGCAGAGAGTACTACACTACAAAAATAATATACTGGAGTATGTAATGGCACCATTCACTTAATAATTCAACTAATAGTGTTGTTTTCTTTTGTTGTGAGGAATATAGAGGTGTATGTTGGTAGCCAATCATTTCTTTTTTGCCCAGTATGACCATGAGCTGCAGTGATGTTTGCCACCAGTCCAAACCTACCTCAACACTTCAAGTGCAAGTTTTGTTTCCTTCCGACTTTCTTCAGTGATTGGGTAGAAGAGCAGTATAAATAAACCTACAAGGATGAGGACAGCAGGGACTGCTCCAATGAGGATTTTCAGTGTGAGGATCACATCGTCGGATTGCCTGCATATCCCTGGCTTGTACCCAGTAAACCTAAACAAATGGAAATAACAGTGGCATGTTCTTGATCCACCTCACTACCTGATCACCAAACCCATACTTGATCAGTTTATCTACAAGGATGCAAACAAAGCTTTGTCCAGAGTTCATCTCAAGGCTCCCTTGTTCCCTCAACGCTCTTCAAGACTTTTCTCCCATTTTTTCTACACCTCTCTTTCCTCCTTCCCTCCTCTATGTGTTTCAAACTTTGATTTTCAAATGTCATTTCTGTGCTTGATTTGAGATAACTGCATTACTTCTGTATTTCCTCATTATATAACATTTAAATACCAAGAGGAGCATGGAATGCCATGTAATCAATCTGTTATGTGTTTCCTATTGAGCAAAGTGTTTAGGCTCCACTTTAAAAGTATGCAAGTAATCTGACCAATTTCCACAGCAATAATTAGCTTTAATTTAAACACACACTTAAGCACTCTTCTCAAGATAGACAAATTTACTCAAGTGCTTAGAGTTAGGTACACACTTACAGTTCATTGATTCAGGGCTTCCATGCAGTCCCACAACTGCTGATATACTCAAATTTCTGTTCCAAATCTGTGGATTGAGTTTACTTTCCCCTGAACGTGCACCTATGAAAACTATGGCTGATTTGGCATCACTCTGTCTTCTGAGTCCTCCCACAAACACCTGCCTTGGCAAATTCCTGGAAGCTAACTGGAATGCAATTGAAAAGGGACTAATGGGTGAACAGCAATTTATTTGAGGCTGTTAGCAGTGAGCACATAAAACTCCTAAGCCCAAAATGTTCAGCCAAGCACTGCCTGTTATTGAGCAGTTTTAGCTGAAGCCCCTGAAGCAAAACATTATGGTTACCAAAACCTAACTTGGAGCCAAGGGCTAGGTAGTACTTCAGGCAAGTTCCCTTCTAAGTGTTTAGTGTGTGCATGGGGGCTGCAGCAGCTACAGGCAAAGGCCCTTTCTGATGGGTCATGGACAAAAGCAGGGCAGGAGATGGCTGACCACTTTTCTCAACCTGTCTAGTCAGAACAGACAAGGTAACAGTGGGTGGAGAGCACAAAAGCACCATCCAAACTGACATGGTCTAGGTGATGGGCAGAGATGTGAGAAAGACTCTGACTTGGATCAGTGTCCAGTTCCCTAAACCCATGCAGGAATTGGTGATCCTTTTATGGTGAACAGGCCACCTACCCCTGAGAGCACCCCAATCCCTGTAAAGACTTACAAGCTCATGCACACAGTCCAACCCAGATGCAACAGAGAATGAACAAATCAGCTGTAGCACTTGTGGGGGATCTTCATTCGCTGAGCTTTCATGTTAAGTTCTTTATTCATTAAAGCCACTAAAATTTACATGAGTAATTTGGAAAGAGGAAAATCTAAAGGGAAGTCAGGTCTTTCTGAACTGGAACAAGTTTGGATAGGTGACATGATGCTGAGTGGTCTGACCTAGATGGTAACAATCCTGTCTTTAGTGGTTAGAGACATCTGGAGCTGCTGGCACTCTCAGGCTCAGGGCAAAAAGGCAATTAACTCCACAGGGTAAAGGCAGAGTGACCTCAGAAGGCTTTCAGAGTAGATCCACTAAGTGGAAAGACAGTGTCACTTACTCCAGGCCTGCTGCAG
>NW_008594235.1:6114-17794 GCF_000691845.1 Merops nubicus | reverse complement strand
GCCAATTCCTGCTGAAATCTTGGTAAAGAAAACATAAGAAGAATAGAAAATGGTTTCATGTCCTTTGGCATGAGGATTCTGCAGGCGAAAGTTATCAACAACATCAGGCAGCATTGACCTAGGGATGAGCAAGTAAAAGAAAAACTCAAGGCAAAATCTCTTCTCAAAGCTCAAACTTGCTGAAACCGTACATCCCTCCCCCCTTTTAAAGATCTGACTGATGCAGTCATTCACATGAAAGAATCCAGTTCAAAAAGTCCTACTGCTGGACAGTAGGGCAAAAATCTGTGTAAGGAACACACGGCCACATATTGCGAGGCAGAAAAACAGCTGAAAAAAACCTGCAAACCCTTGCTGTGAGGTGACAGAATTCTTTTGACTGACTGTCATTCCAATCAGAAGTTGTGATATTAAAAACCAGAACAACAAAACCCCACATTTCTTAAGATTTCAAGGGACTCTGAATCTCTCAATAGTTTCACTCTGAAATAACTCTTTTGACAAGCTAACAAAATTTTCAGAAACCAGTGAGGCCTCTTTTCTCTCTACTTCAAAGGGACTGAATTTGCTAATGGGGAATCAGAATGGAAGCTGCTCAAATGTCAATTGTGAATTGACATTTTATTTCCAATATATGTCATGATTTACAGTTGGTAAAAAAGGGCTTCTCACCATCTGTGCAGAAAAGCTTATGTGGTCTGACAGCTTATTTCAAACTATGTTTCTGCGATCACTTGGAGTTTCCAGGGCACTGTACAAATGAGTAATGCAAAACAGCTCTCAGCAATGCTCTTGCTTTCTGGTCAATTTGACCTGAATAATAATTATTTCCTCTGGAGAGGAAACGTCCCACTCTGCTCATCCTTGAGTAACATTTCCCCACATATTTTCAGTCCTCAAAAGCTTTTAAAGGACCTTTAATTCTCAATTTCTTTTAATCGTATCCTGGTGTTATTTGATCTATAACAGAGGTCTGTTCAAGCAAGGATACACTTCTTGGCTTATGTTTCCTCTGCTATGTTCTTAATTGCTGAGCACTAATTGATTTATCCAACTTCATAATTCCTGTTAGTTGTTAGAAATCAAACCTAAGCAACTGACTTACTGTTATCACAAGTTCTGTAGCTACTTAGATTAGTGATTCACCTGCATACTCGTATGTGCAAAGAGTAACCACAGTTAGCATAGTCAGAACCTGTTAAAAACAGGCCATCCAAAGTCACGTCCTTGCAAATAGCCTTTATTATAAAAGCAAAAAAAGATTCTTGGAAGAAGTGACTCTTGCCAAATTCTGACACTCTCAGAGGCAAATTCTATGCAGTAGTACATACATGTAATGTAGACATATACCCCTTCCCCACCTCAAATGTAAAATCATCCTACCATGGTAACAGAAGAGATGCTGCAATGCTCAGACCGGAGACAAAGGCCACCAAGTAAGCCAGGATCAGGTTTGGAATGGTCACCAGCATGACTGCAAAAGGAATCATCCACTGAGGAAGAAGAAAAACAGTACATCTAACTCATGGTACACACTGCTCGATGGTGCATAGGTTGTTCCCTTCAAAACAGAAGGCTTTGTAACAGACAGTCCACGCACAGCAATGCCTAACACTTTACTATTTTGGTAAAATGACATTTCTGAGGAGCCCTGAGCCAACCTGTATTCACCTAACCAAAAGAATCAGGGAAAAACAGGACAAGCCAGGGTACTGTCTTCTCTGTTAGTTGTATTAGGGCTGTAACTGCACTAGTAAACTGAACAGCCCCCAAAGCCTGTTCATCAATCATGAGGACAACTGGCAGATGCTGGCTGCTTTCACACTCCTAAGCATTCAGTCTCCAAAAGAAAATGTGTGGCCATATAAATACTTTTTGTGAAGAGCCCTTACATGGTCTAGTTCCCAAACTGTGCCCAGATACTTCTTGGGAGATGTCAATCAGCTTGTGCTAAGATTCTTATGCCAATGTAGTAACAGAGATGACCAAACACTGGTTCCTATTCTAGGCCAGTGGAACTATTTAATTTACTCTTAGAGACAAAGCCTTGAAACATGACCACACTGCATTTCACTGAAAGGGGCAGGGGTTAATTTTAAACTGGAAATATCCCATTTCACGGATCATGTTGAGTCTTAAATGAAGAAAAGTTGCTTACACCTTCATTTCCAATAATGACTCAATTTTTATTTAGTATTTTTTTAATTTAGCAGTATTTTTTTAACTTAGCAGTAATTGAAACCAGAAAGGCAGTGTAGTTTACTCCTGTTCTATGCAGCCAGATATTCTCATGACACTGCACGAGTCACTAAAGGCTACCCTCACAACCAAACTTATTTGGGATGCTCAAGGATTTGTTTTCTGGCAGTACTTAAACCCACCAGATTTCCTCAACTTCAGCTTGAGGCAATGGGCTTACAGGACTGAAAATCCACTATTTTAAATGCTGATTGAATGCATACAGCCCAGCTGTCCTGTACCCATCACATGCTCCATCTCCCACGCCTGTGAACCATGGGCACAGCACACGTAGAATCCAGAACCAGGGGCTTATCTACAGGGCTTTTTAATGATGGGGGATTAGTTCAACATTAAGTATTTCAATCCTCTGTACTTGCAGCTTGGGAGTTGAGGGTATGAGAAGAGCTTTCACAGAGAGCGATTCCTCTAAGCACTGCTATTTACAGTTCTGTATGATAAGTGATTCTGAGAGTCCCGGAGTCTAATCCATTATGTTTATGTTTTAAATGCATTTCCCATCTACAGCATTTGCTCCTAACCTAAGGAGGCAGAAAATAACCTTTTCCAACTGCAAGTTCCCAGCACAGAGAGATAATCTTTGCATTAGCCCAATGTCGCGGCAAAATCGTTACTTCACCACAAGAGAGCACTCCAGCAATACAAGACTTTATGTTGCCTGTAAGCAGTTTTATGACTGCCTTATGCTCCACATGGGGCACTCGCTCAGAAACCAAAGCCCTTGAACAAAATCCTAGATCGATAATAATCAACATCGTGACTGTAACTTTCTGCTGAAAGAGAAGCACGGCCCGCAGGCCCGAGGCTGCAACGCCCCGCAGCCTCCCTCGGGGGATGGCAGGGCAGCCAGGGGCAGTGCTCCTGCTGCAGAGAACAGCTGAGCCACCTCCTCCTTGTCTCCCCATAAAGCAAACACTCCAGCTGGCACCCAGCTCCCTGTCCCAGGGCTGCTGCCCCCCCGAGTCATAAACGACCCCCCACCGCGCGTCTGCCGCCCGCCCCCTGACAGCACGATGCCAGGGGACCCCACTGGGGTGCCAGAGGTGGTACTGGCCTGGGCAGCAAAGCAGGAGCACGTGCTGCTAGGATGGGAGTGGAAATGGGGATGGGAGAGTGGAAAAGGACTCATCCAAGGGCATTCCTCCATGGCAAACATACAACTGTGTACCTGTGGGGAGCTGAAAAGATTGGGCTCATTTCTGGTTTCATTTTTCACTAAATCCTCCAAAAAACCACAGCCAAAAGCTATTATTGGCTAGGATGGAAGCCAGGGTCATGATAGAGAGCCATTTTCCAATTTTAGACACCTTGCCAAAAGCATGAACAAACGAGCTGCCACAGTTCTTAACATTTCTTGTGACAGCTTCCCCTCCAGTCACCAGCTGAGAGACTTACCCAGCTCAGCGCTTGCCCCGTGAGGGCAGAGCAGGCAACCTAAATGAACACAGCACATGGAAGCAGCATCAAGTAAACAGAAGAGAATAATTTCTAGCCTGTGCAGCAGCCTGATCATGGGAAGAATGCTATCAAGGATCCTGCTTGGGTATGGCCCTGTTCCAGAAAGCTTAAAACTTCTGGGAGTTTAGATACTTGGCACTTAAACTGTTGGTCATCTCTTGTGGAGGAATGAGTCAAAAGAGAGTAGTATTAGCAGAAGGTAGCCAAGATTCTTGCTGCTTATCTACCTACTCTGCCTTTTATACTCTTTCAGGAGTCTTACTTTAACACAAAAAATTAGTCTGGAGCAGTGTGAACTTTTTTTCAGGAAACTGAATTGTAAATTACATATTCACCCTGAAAGCTGAGCAAGGTTTTAGAGAAAAAAAACCCTTGTTTTTTCCCCTGTCTCCTTCCCTTCCAGAAGCACATGCCCCAGTGACAGACACAGGATCCTAAAATGATATGATTTTATTTCACAGTAAGAGGCAACAGATCACTTGTACAGATCACACAGGAAGCCCCTGTGATGTGTTGCCAGACACAAAATTCATCACCGAGTCCCCTGAGAAACACCTACAAGGTGAAATAGAGAGGTGGCTTTTTTTCAATCCAGCCCCCACTTAGACTGTAATACAGTCAAGCAACTCAACTGTAAAATTAAGTTAAACCATGTTTACAGAGGTGCTGACAGGCTTTCCAGTCATGTTAAACTAAATTTATAGAGACAAGTTGGTTGAAGAAAGCATTTTTCATGGCCAAATGGACAGAGGAGAAGATTTCCTATGGAGGAAATCTCCATTCTCTGGTCCAGTCAATGGTCCAATACTGTTTTTGGCAATTCTCTTTCCTTAAGTGGTAAAAAAGAAGTGAGGACAGGACTTGCATTCCAGATGCCTACTTCAAAACATAGAAAGATTCAGCATATGTGGAACTTGAGTTTTAAAGTTACTTCTGATTCTTTGGAAGTCATTCCAACACACAGCTTTCAGTTCCAAAAATGATAACTGTTCAGTTATATTCAACAATTGTCACCAGACCTAAATTTTCAGCTTTGGTCAGATTTTGACATAGCTGCAGGCTGGATTTTCTGAGTCCTCATGCTTTGTTGTGCACAAGGCAGGCAATTTTTCTTTCCTCTTTCATAAGTAATTGAAGGTAAACAGGAGGAAAATGGGGAAGAACAGGCCTATACAATGACTCACAGAGGATGATGACAGAAAATTGCTGCTGTCTGCACTAAGTGAAGGACTTAAAATAATCCATCAGAGATGAGGGCAGGCTTGCTGAGCTGGCTTTGCAGAGCTGTGTCGAAGTTAAACTAGGTTTCTTTTCTCAGATAGGTCACCTATATCTTTACTTCACTAATAACATCTCTGTTTGGAAGGATGTGGGCACCCTGCCTTCTTATGTTTCTGTAGAAGGATATGTCACAGGCTTCTGTTTCCTCCTCTGCAACTGAATTACACACACGGACAACTCAGCACCATACACAAAGACAAACCAAGCCTGGTACAACAGATAACTTGCCAACCTGAGGCAGGACAGATCTGAATTTATAAAACCTTACTGGGGTTCACTCCTGAGAGCAGTCAAATGCAGAGCTTGTGTAGATTCTTAAATAATCTGGGACGTCCCTTCAGCATCAATCCATTTCTCAAAAGTTTCTCTTGGAAACTTGGAATCTGCCTGAAATTTGGTGTAACGATATAAAACATGCTTTAAAACTGAGCAAGTTTTCGTGTAGCCTGAGGTTATAAGCACTTGAAAGAGCTCCTTAAGTGGCTCTGGTTGTCAAATGAAGTGAGCACAAGCAGATTTTTCGCGGAAAGGATTTGCTTACCGAAATCCCACACGCTGCACACTTCTTGCCAAATCGCTGCAGGAACTTCTGCCAGAAGGGGACGCTCAGAGCTGCCGACACCTACAACGGACAGAAACCGTGCCTGTGCTCTCCCTGCCGCTGAGCTGCAGCCCAGAGCTCACAGACGGCTTTTTGTCAAAGAAAGGTGAACTTCCAGATTACTCTTTCTCCTCATCATTTGAGTGATTTTTTTTTTTTTTAATTCACCATTATATATTACAAACAAAAGCTATCCATGAACAGGTTTTCCACAGTCAAGTATCAGAAGGCAGTGTCTTAAAATGTCCTTTATCTAATGAGAGCCACAACACTTAAATCTATACATGATACAGCCATTAAAGTTCAAACATGTTGCAGTCATACTTGGTGCTAATGGCTTTCGCCTCATTATCTAAACCTGACAAATGAAAAGTGAAATAAGCTCTACCCTGTCATACAGGCAGAAAGCTGAAGTGCAAGATACAATTATCTTAAGATATACTTGGAGTGTGTATCCCATACTACATATTTATTTTTAGGAACCACCTGTAAGAGGAATATTTGTTTACAGTCAACATTACCATTTCATATACTGTAATACTCACCTGGTAGCAGCAACAACTACAGGCAACACAGAACCAATTCACTGAAGTATTGCTACTAATGACAGCCTTATACAATTGACCTAAAATGTTATCTCATTGTTACAGTCATCTTCCACTCTTTACTGACTTTACTGTCTCTTGTTTCTCTTCTTGGTGCTCATTACTTGCAGAGCCATAAGATAACAACAGTCATCCCTTGCTCTCCAACAGCCTGGTTTTAAACATTGGAAAAGATCTGTCTTCTAATGTGGGAAAGAAGAATCAAAAAGGGGTAAGAAAGGGTGGGAAGCTGGGACCAAGGAGTGGAAATTAAGTTCTCCTAAGGTGGTTCCACAAAGTCTCTGTGATAAATGGGTCAGAAATCATGCAATAGCTTCCCTGAAAACGACGACTGCAGTATTCTATATGATAGACAAATTCTCTACAAAATATTTCAGAAGTGAAGCACATGAACATTCCAGTAATTATGTAACATCAAATGTTCTACTTGTGTTAAAAGGACTTTGGTCAAAAGGATGAAAATGGCAGTGTTCAACTAATACTACTTATAATATAAATCACATAATACAGGAGCAGTGTGTAACTGAATTATAAGTATCACTTAAGCAAGCAGAATTCTACTTCTGCATGTCAAGAAAAAAGGTTCTGAAAAAGGATCTTTTTATCACACTGCCAATTGCTCCAGAGAGGAATCTTCATCTCTGGCTATTTCAAATATTTATCCTTGCAAGCTGCCTAGCCCACATGGCTCATGTGTGTTAATACACAAGTTAAAGCTCTCTTTTTTTTTCAGCATATTGGACTAGGGAAAGGGAAAAAAGGAGCTGAAACTCCAGACCTCCTTTCTGGCAGCAGCTTTTGTCCTTTATAGGAGTAGGAAGTAACTTTCAGGTAAAGTCAACAGGAAATTAATTAAAAGCTCCAAAGTACTAAGTTTTTAGAAGTATGGTAGGGAACAATAGCTTTACTTCAAACAGGCAGTGCAAAAGATGATGTAGCTTCCTAACAGCTCTGTCTAGATACAAAACTCTACTTGTCTTCTGTTATTTTGTGTCAAAAAACAGTGAGAACCAGCTATCCAATAAAAATATGGGAGAGAAGTGCAACTCACCAAGATGGTCACCACCAGATACTGGAAGTGATTGTGAAGATCAGCAGCCTGAGTGCAGAATAGAACAAAGTTGCTCTGCTCCAGCTGTTGCATTGAAGACATTTGGCAGTGACCCAAAAAGAAAGGAAAATTTATAAAGACAAAAATGAGATCATACTCCATAGTAGCCAAACGTAGTTGGTGACTGGTTTAATGTAGGATTTGGGAGTCTCATTCTTCCCTCATTTACAACAACTTGAAGAAGCAATAACTCTCCTGCTGTCACTGGAGTAACATGCCAATAATACTGGGGCAGGCAAGAGGTAAACCATGCACCTAATACAGCATAAAAATGACCACAACAGGAACTGCCTTATGAGAGGATTCTGTCTGAAGGCTTTATTCTCTGTGTTGCAAATGCCAGACTACCTCAAGAAATTGCCTTTCCTTCTCCATAGTGATGCCATAAAACTTTCACCAGAAGCTGTGACTTTGAAACATGTTACTCTTCAGCTGCAGTTACCCTCATGCCAACTTCCTCGAGTAGAGCAGCTGGTTTTGTGCACAACCTTAGCTACACAGAGTAGCTTTGGGTCAGATATCTCTGTCTGTCTGAGGGCTCACAGGACAGGAAGATCACAGAACCATAGAAGATCTAGCTGCACTGTGTTATCCTGACAGATGAAGCCACTGCCACCATGCTTTTGCACAGCTCAGTGGGGTTCTGAACACCAGAATATGGTTCAGGCCCAGCTCCAGCAGTTCTGCAGAAGCAGAATGACAGAGGAGGATTTAATGCTCATGTAGCTGCAGATTATAAGTTGCCAATCGTCTGTACACAAACCATCATAAAAGTTAAAACTCTTCTCTCCACTGCCACCAAAGCCTTCCCTAGCTTGTGTCCCAGTTTATGTTGACATCATTTTAGATGTAGAATATCACATTCTGGGATTATGGCCAACACACCTTTACCTGCCTATTCCTTTGCTCACCAGAAATCCACTCACTAAGTTCCAAGAAGTCAGTGTCCCTCCCTTGAACAATGATAGCAATGGCTGCTCACGCTGGCTGAACTGGAGCAATACAGCTTCCAGCTTCTGCCTCCCCTCACACCTTCCCTTCAGTCTGTACAAACAGAAAAATAAAGAGATATGAACCAACAGAAGATCTTTTCCTCTCCGGATGGGGTCAGCAAGTAGCTGGCTGCACCAACTAGGGAGGCCCTTGCACCCTTGCTGACTGAATGGATGCTGGAAAGGACCTGGACCATGAAGGACCTTTCATCTCCATATCTCTGATGTTGCTCACAGTGCCTGCAGCAACCAGATGTAAGCTGAAAGCTTCTGCTATTGTTTCTCTCCGTTGGGCTGACAGATGCTGTAAAGGACAGCCTGCTAACTGTGCCCAAATCCAAGCCAGCAGGTAACTTCAGTGCTTCTTTGGCAAACAGACTTTTAAGCAGCAGTGAATTTTATTTGCTTTTCAAAATAAAGCCAACATCAACTGGTATGTACAGGTTCACATTAAAATAACATATTTCCTGAGTTGAGGATAGTTCAGAAATCAAGCTTTAAAATGACTGCTGGACTCTGGGCAGTAAGGGTTTCTTACTAAGTGGTTTTAAGTTTTTCTACAGCTTCTCTGTCTGGGAGGACATATTGCATCTTTTTGTGAGAGCCACATTCAGCTGCAGGTCCTCTTTTGAAAATTAGCTCTATCTAGCTCTGAGACAGGTAAGACCTCCTGCTTTGGAACATCACCTTACTCTGACCTAATGCCTTCCATCACAAAAGACTCCATAAGAACCAGTTCAGCCACTGAGAACAGCCACCTGTGCAAAGGAAAGGGGCAATGGTTTAAAGCTGAACACACTATACAGAAGAACAGAGAGAAGAGAAAAAGCATTCTCTAAGCAACTGAAACCACAGGAGACTGTAGATGGATAACACATAATGACCCAATCTGGGTCACTAGGACTAGTTCCTCACCTTTTATGGGGGGGGGAAAAAAAAGCCATGTTTAAATGGTCAGGACTTTGGTTTTATTTCTTGTTTGAAAGAACCATCCCCAGCTGGATAGGACTCCAGGCACCAAAAAAGGACTCTGGCTCCCTACTGATTTGGAGGTGAAAGCACCACCCCCTAGATCACCACCTCCAAGTCACCAGCCAAAGGTTACTTGCATTTTAGCTGCCACAGACTCTCCCATGCTGGGACTGGAATGAGGCCAACACGCAGACTTAGAGAGTCTGAAGTTACCTGAACTGCTGTCGAGATGAGAAGAAATGAAGCTGTAAGCTTCACATATGGACCATGCTTCATGGTGAGTCCGAGCCCCTTGCAAAAAGGAATTGCTCTGTCTGAATTTAAGGCATAAGGATCTAAGAGAAGCAGAAAACATAAAATAACCATCTTTTCCAGAAATTAAAGTGAAATAATTTTTATTAAATCTAGGCATATTTAACATATCTTACCATCTTTTTCCTTTACTCCAAGAAAAAGAATGACAATTCCAAGAAGATACACACCTCCTATGACCCCTGCTGCAATCATATAAACTTTTGCCTTTGAAAAGAGAAAAGGCCATATTTGAAATTGTGACAGGAGAATGACAGTCATTATGAAAATTTCAGTCTCTTTCTGGTGAGTCATCTGCAAATAAAGAAGTGCCTGTCTCCATACAGCCAACTGTCTGTCTTCTACCCCTCTGAAAGATGTTCGCTTCTGCAGCTCATTTATAAACAACACCTACTTTAGAATAAATCCAGGACATGTAAGTATATATTTCTTAAAAAAAAAAAAAGCTGTGAACAAAAGGGTTACTGTGTTAACTACAAGTTTAAAAATTTGCTTATGTTGATACTAGCTATAGACATACACAGTCATCTATCAAAAACACGCAGAGTCTATAGAGTGATTCTAATTTTTAGTAAATCCAGTTGATCCAGCTACCCAGACTGCACTCTCTATCTTCCTGCTGGGTGGGAAAGGCCTCAGTACTGATGTAAACATAATTACTACAGTTACTGCATTTATACATAACAATATCTATACATTAAACTTCCTTTAGGCTCTAATGAATTTTAGAAATCACACTTTCATGGCAATGTTTTGAGAATATGGTAGCTTACATGTTTGTTTTCCCAGTTTCTTAGTGAAATAGTCCAGCAAATCTGGAAATCTTTGCTTCCCATTAGCCAGGGGAACAAAGCCTCCACAGGCACCTCCCACACCATCAGATCACATTTATTGTTTCCAATTCTAATTACATTGAATCTGTAATAAAGCTTTAAAAAACTATTTTGCTTTAGCCTTCTGTAATAATTTATTTTATACTGTGTTATCTAAGAAAAAATGAGTGCTAGTTATAGAGCTTTATGACACAATGACTGTCAGATAGGAAAACTGAATTCCAAATTATCAGTTATATGTTGCAAATGAAGTGATTATGAATCTAGGAAGCACTCTGTAAATAAGCATGCAATTATGAGAATGTACTCCTAAATTTAAAGTCACTTAGCATAGATGCAAAGGGAGTCTGATGAACCATGTAAGTACAGACAGTCTTCAAGGTAACAGCTTTTTTAAAGCTATTTACATTTCAGAAAGGAACAGGGCAAAATAAAGGAATGCAGGAGTACTCTTGATTTGGGATAAAGGTTTGGGGTTTTTTTTGTATCAGAGCTATAACTCAAGTTGCAGGTTACTTTTATACTATTGGTTATGGCTTGCATAGACTGCAGAATTGTAGATACCTGAATTCACTTAAACAAGGTAATTTCAGCCTCAAAAAGCAGAGAAGGGGCTGAACAAAAGAACAGTAACAGGACTCCATTATGAATTTTATATCTCATGTCTATTTCTTTGTTAATTTGCTCAAAGTAATTTAACTAAATGCTGTCTTTCAGAGGTCATCACTAAGTGTAATTTGAGCTTAAACTATCAAGGATAACAATGGTAGACCAAATAAGATATTCTGACCCCAAACAAAACTCGTTAACCCACGAATAACCATAGAATTACTTGGGTTGGGTGAGACCTTTGAAGTTCATCTAGTTCCAACCCCCCTGCTATTAATAATATTAATTAATAGACCAGGTTGCTCACAGCCCCATCCAGCCTGGCCTTGAACACTTCCAGAAATGGGGCATCCACAACTTCTCTGGGCAACCTGTTCCAGTGTCTCACCAACCTCAAGATAAAAAATTCATTCCTTATATGTCATCTAAACCTACCTCATTTCAGTTTGAGACCATTGTCCCTTTTCCTGTTGCTACAGGCCTTGGTAAAATGTCTTTTTCCATCTTTCTTATAAGCCACCTTTATATATGGAAAGGCTGCACTAAGGTGTCCCTGGAGCCTTCTCTTCTGTAGGCTGAACAAATCAGCCATTCCTCATAGAAGAGGTGCTCCAGCCCTCTGACTGTTTTCGTGGTCATCCTCTGGA
>NW_008594235.1:0-6057 GCF_000691845.1 Merops nubicus | reverse complement strand
GAATCCCCCTGCCTCTCTCCCTGAGAGATGTTAGTGTGCTCCCACAGACACTTACTTGATGAGACAGGTGGTTTGAGGGGTCTGGGAAGCTGGGAGTGTCATGCCAGGAGTCAGTTGTATTCACTGGGGCATCCAGGTTGCAGTGGTGAGAGACGTGAGCACTGGCCACAATCTGCCCCTGGAGTGCAGCTCCAATCAAGGTTCCAAACACTTCCATGGTCATTCCTAAAGAAGGAATCACAAATGTGCACTGAGGATAAGAACTTGATTCCTCTGCTGTCTTCAAGCTTGCTCATTTTTCTCACTGAAGAGAAACTTCATCAAACCATTCTCTTTTACAGGGAGCAAGCAGAAAAAGCAATACCAAGAACAGCAGAACTGGAAGGTGAGTAATAGAACAGTCTCAAGGAAAGAGAATTTTGTCAACTATTTATTTTCTGATCAGCTCTTAGAAACCTCCACAGAAGAGCCTCTTTTATACAAGCTGCATGATGGATGCGGCTGAGATTAAAAGCCACAAGGGGATAACATAGAAACCTTTCATCTCAAGGACCAGAGCAAAACTACAGCTTAAATCTTGAATTCTGCTTTTCCAAAGCAGGACTAGGAGCTGTAAGATCAGGCTTTTCATCTCAAGCTTGACAGTAACTTGTGAAACATTTTTCAAGCCACTTATCTGATCAGACCTCTAGGTTCTCCAACTGGTAAATAAAACTATGCTTACCTCAGGTTTATGTTGGAAATAATACAGCTGCTCTTGGAAACAGCTGATTCTGTTCTTAACTGCCTTAAGGCCACAGCCAGGCAGAACGACCTGCCCCACCCTCAGTCAATGATTCAGGTCACTAACACTGCAAGTACCATCAGAACAAGGGGTCATCTAAAGAACCAACCAAAGTCTCCACTTGGGAAAGCAAAGATCTAACCATGGGGCATCCAGCTGCTTCTTCATATACTCAAAATCAGCCTTACCTGCAGAATTACAGTTCAGTCCACACACACAGAAATGCTGGCAGATGGTGAAAATCCTAACCTCAACCTGAGCTGAAGTGTTGGGACACAAAGGAGTCTCAGCTGGGCCTTGCAGAGCTTCCAAACTGTTGACTACTCAGAGCAAAGTCAATGCACCTGAGTCACACCTTTAATTCAAAACACCATCTACATATTTATGTTGTCATCTAGGGCTCTACATCTCCATTCTACCAAGCACTTGCACAGAACAAAGCTCAGAAGCATCATTAGAGGCAACAGAAATACAGCCATTATGAAACCTTATTTTCTAAGAAGTAGCAAGAGCTGAGAAACAGGCATATTTCAAAGTTCTTGTGTGCTCAGAATTTATAATTTATTACTTTCCACTTTAGCCAAGAAAGCTGATCTTTCAGAAAGCAGACAGTACCCTGAATTAGTTCATATTTTGCTCAGAATGTTAGTAGGATTTATGTTAAAGCAACATTGGAATCCATTATTTCTACCTTGCATTCACAGTAAGGAGGATAAAATTTATAATGAGCAGTTCTGCTTGTCTCCAGCAGAGGGTAATGGATCCTCTGATCCCAACCATTTTTTAAAAGCACATTTCATATTACACAGCTGTTTTTCTTTAAACAGTTGAAGAAATGCCTGAACAACTGACTGCATCCAAGAAAGCCCATCAACATGAAGAATTCTCTATGAAACCCAAAGAGAGACAAAAGTGTTTAAGTAAAACACTCGTTTCAAAAAGAGGGAAAAAAGATTCTCACATCATCATAACCACTACAGGAGAACTTGGCCACAAACAATTATAATTTCAAAACAGACATACAAAATATATACACAAAAATACCAATGTTTGAAAAGGCAAAACTATGGTTCATTCCACCACCCTAACTTGGCTTAGGAGAACAGCTGTGTACTTGAAAGTTAAACCCTTTCTGAACAATAACATGACACAATAAATGTGCAACACCTCTAAGCCATGGAGTTCAACAGCTTTTATGAACACAAATTTCACATGCCTGTGAAGCCTTGCATGGGACTAGCAGATAGGAAAGCACATTTATTTGGAGCACAGCCTTTGAAGACATAAAACTAGACAATAGAAAACACTAGGTATGTGGATTTAGTTAGAATTTAGGCCAGATGACTCAGAATATAGTCAGTGCCAAAGAATATAACAGAACTGGAATCTCCCAGTGTTTTGTCCTGTCCTATGACTGCTAGCCCAGACTTTCTCTTGAGATAGTTGATGATAATGCAAATAATAACTGTTCCATGTGGCTGGAAAGGGATTGGGTTGCTCAGGGGATATTGCATCTAGAATTTCTGACATGATTTTTTTAGCACCTCTGGCCACTTCATTGTGCCTCTGTGGTCTAGTTTTCAACATACTCAAGCAACCATGCTGAGGACTAGAAAGACTAATGGAAAAGATGAGGCCTCTTGCCTTGAAGAGAAAACAGATGTAACATAAAAATTAGAAGTTATTCTAAAGCAATACTGAAGGACAAGTTCAGACACAGAAAAGTCTTTCCTATGATTTTGACTCTTTTCCCTTTACCTTGCTTAATGTTGGTGGCCATGAGAGCAACTAAATAGTAAAGAAAGTGTGAGAATGGAGCTGAAGAGAGTAGGAAGGGAAGAATCTGTTCCTACATTCCATTTATGATCTATAAGGGATATTTGGAAAGTATTTTCGCTGCACTTTTTTGGTCTGATTGATTTGCTTCAATGCAAAAATTTTGGGGTTGATTATTGAAGATCCAGATATATGGTCTGGAAGCCCTCATTTTTTTAAGTAATACAGTCAGAGTGCTAGTTATATTACAACAAGATCTGTCCTTAAACTACCTGGCATACTTTAGAATTAAATAAACACAGATGAAATGGAAAGAGAGATTTCAGTTGGTGTGAAATGCACAGAAGATACTCTCCTTGTTTGCTGAGGTTGACTCTCTTTGTTCTATGAGTTCAAGGATTTTTTTTTCAGAGAAAGATTTGAGATTTGAATTTATAACATGAAATACATAAACCTAAGGAAAGCCAAACTAAAAGGAAAAAGGGAAAACAAAAAAGAGAACGGAAATACTCAAATTTACTTTCAGACATTCTTTAACTGAATGTTGAAGAAGATCAACACTTTGTTTTTCCCCCTTACAAATCATGTTTGAATTAAATGATTATTCCCTACCCTAGCTTAGCTAAGAATAATTTTTACTGGTTTGTCTGGCTAGCAATAAACCAAAGAGTTTATAGCTAATAGGACAATTTGAGACAATAAAACATTAGTGTCTCCTATTCAGCTAGAAAAAGGGAAGCATTTACAAAACAAAGTATTTTTCATCAGATATTAAAAATCTCATATAAAAGTCCAGTTAAGGGACTTTTGGATCTACAGGAAGTTCCTAATGGACAAACCATTAGGAACTTCCTACAGATAATGAATGATTTTAAATAAAACTCAGCCCTAATTCACATGAGAAAGCCCAGATCACACTCACGGTATGCTGTTGCAGAATCTCTCTCCTTCTGGTCTGTGCTGAGAAACATGGTGAGGGCAGAATATGGTACTTGGAATAACTGTGCAAAGAAAGAACATCATTTGGGAGATGTTGGGGTAAATGCTGTATTCCTCAGATATCCAGGAAAATGATTTAATGCAATCTTGGAATTCACTTATTTAGAACACTATTTTTTAGCCCAAAGACCTGCTGTTTCCTTCTGATTTGTAAAGCATACAGAAGGGAAAAAATTGTCTTTCATAATACAAATGATAGATTACCAAGAGGCTTTCCCTTAATGCTGTGCTCCTTTAGCTTCCTTGGAAAAACCTCCCAATCCTTCATACCTAGGCTATAAAGTATCTATGGTTTTTTTGCACTAGGAGACCATCATGTTCCTAGCTTGAGCTAACTAACAGGAAGCAAAGCCATCATAAAGACAATACAATTTACCAATTTGTTCAAGCCAGAAGACTGTATAAATCCCCCAAATATTCCAAGTATCTGTCTCACTATGTAATTCCAGGCAATAATCGTGCAAACTACTTTGTTTCAACACAATTTTATCACACACTCCTTGAGTTAAGAATAGGTAGAAACTCCCAAGTGCTATGGCCATGCACTGACAAGAAGGTAGATGAGAAGTGTTGCTTGTTTGTTTTCACAGTACTGTATTTACCATGCAACTGACACCTTGCTGTAAAATCCTGGTGGAAACAATGCACTGGTAGTATTTATTTACAATGCTGGGTAAATGAGCCCCACTTTTACTGCAGGAGAGGCCTTATCTCCAGTAGTACTGTGTTGAAAATAACTACTAAACATTAAAGGCACCACCTTTTGGATGGTCATAGCATGAGTGAGACTGAGTCCTCATAATGTTGAACTAAAATAAAAATCACTTCTAAAATTCTGGAACAACATACAGGCCAAACTCTCAGACTGCTGTGATGTGGAAGTGGGATGTGAACATCAAGTTCCCTGTGGTGTTTCCTCTGGATCTGGAGCCAGGCAAACCAAGTCCTTCAGTTTGCATCAGGTACAAGGCAAAACTGGGTGATGCAACCCCTACATGTACAGTAGAGAATGTATTCCAGGCAAACCAAGTCCTTCAGTTTGCATCAGGTACAAGGCAAAACTGGGTGATGCAACCCCTACAACCCCTACATGTACAGTAGGGAATGTATTAGAGAAGTTCTTTGGGAAATTATGGCTTCTGCAGAAATATTGCAAGTTCTGGACTGTATTAAAATGTTCATGTGCTCAAAATCTTCTATCCAGGCATAAATACCATGATGGCTACTATCAGTACTACTTCAGCTCTGGTGCCCTGGCTTTTCATTGCATTCTAGCTTGAGTGAAAACACCCAGAACTAGAACCATAAACCTGCTTGGTCTCCTAATCTGGTCCTGAAAATAGAAGTTATGAGAAGTTAGATGTCTAAGTGGAATTAGGAATCTGTGTGTCTCTGTGGATCTACACGAGAACGAGTCGAGGATCTAGGGCACCGTCAATGAAAATGACTGGAGGTAATCTGTCTGAATGAGCAGCTCATTTGCCAGATGAAGCATTGGCAGAAACCATCAGCCAGCAAAGAGTTTGATAAAATGACATCTGCCTGTCCCTTAAACTCACTAGAAGTTGTAGTCAAGTGTAAAGCTTTGGTACATCTCGGTTTACTAAATCTGAATCCATTAACAGAGATGGAAAACAAGCAAGTTACTGCTGAGAACATCACGACCTGTCATGTACTTACTGTGGTCAGTGCTTGGAAGAGGCAGTAGAAAGTCAGATACCATGCAACTCTTCCTGACACAAAAGGAGGCAGGTACCACATAAAAAAATAGGACACTACTGTGAAGGGTGTGCATGCCAGCATCCTGCAAGGAAGATCAACACCCATCAACAATCTCTACATCATGATAGCAAAACACATTAAATTTTCCTGCTAATAACATAGTGTGATTTATTTTATGTGCAGCTTTTCTAAGTACAATAATGCCACATTTTTAAGTATTAAATGTTAGCATGCATTAAATATACAGATTAATAGAAGATGTATACAAGTACTTTCATATAATGGGGGAAAAAAAAACCAGCAAATCTGCAGGAAAAGAGCTATACTTAAGTTAAAATCCCACTCAGAAGAGACACAATTTCCTTGTACATGCACTGTGGCAGCATATCTCTATTGCTGTTCCTCAGCACATCTCTCAGACCAGACATTTAGCAGAAAGAACCACTGAAAACCAAACTCTATTGTCATCTCTTCTCATACTGCAGCAATTTTTACATGACCCTGCTTATTACCAAGGATCCCCTCTTCCAATTTTAACATCTTCAGTCCTCCTCTCCACCGAGTCTCTTCATTGCTACTTCAGGCAAGTACAAATATGTTGATACATTTAAAAACACCGAAACCAGCAGAGAAGATAATGGACAGCCCACTGCCAGAGCTCCTACAGCCTGGATCTACTTGGGTATATGAGAATTGTTCCTTCTGTTCCAAAACTCCTAATCACTTCAAACACAAAAGGATGATCTTTTGAGCAGGAAAGAATGCTAGGAGGCCTG
>NW_008594234.1:98508-139963 GCF_000691845.1 Merops nubicus | reverse complement strand
GCCCAGCTCACACAGCTCTTTCACACGTGCAGTTCTTTATCCAAGTCTATCTTTGAGACAAACATTCATGGCTTGGTCCTTCACATCAGTCCTTCACATGATGTGAGGTTGACAAGCCTGTAATTCCCCAGATACTCCTTCCTGCCCTTCTTGTAGATGGGCATCACATTGGCAAGTCTCCAGTCATCCAGGACCTGCCCCGTTAACCAGGGCTGCTGGTAAATGATGGAGAGAATCCTGGTAAGTTCCTCCGCCAGCTCCCGCAGCACTCTTGAGTGAATCTCATCCAGCCCCATAGACTTGTGTGCGTCCAACGGCTTAGCAGGTCCTTCATTGTTTATGATTATGAGGGGATCATTCTGTTCTCCATCCCTTTCTTCCAGCTCAGGGGACTGAATACCATGAGGATAACTGGACCAACTATTGAAGACGGAGGCAAAGAAGGCATTCAGTACCTCAGCCTATTCCTTATCCTTAGTAACGATGCTCCCCCTGGCATCCAATAAAGGATGGAGATTCTGCCTGGTCCTTTTTTGTTGTTGTTAATATGTTTGTAAAAATGCTTATTATCCTTTGCAGCAGTGACGAGTCTGAGTTCCAGCTGAGCTTTTGCCCCCCCCAATGTTTTTTCTATATGACCTAACTAAATCCTTATACTCTTCATGAGTAGTCTGCCCCTTCTTCCAAAGGTTCTAGACTCTCCTCTTCCTCCTGAGTTCTAGCAAAAGCTCCCCGTTCAGCCACACTGGTCGTTTTCCTCTCCAGCTTGCCTTAGGACACACGGGGACAGCCTACACCTATGACCTTACAGCCTGCTCCCGTGTCCCACCTGCAGCGTCTCCTGTGCGTATGATCCGCACTGGAGAGTTACAGGTATTAGTTTCAGTGGTATTTTACCTAAACTTTTTCAGCAACATCTCCAAATCACATTCAGACAAAATTCATATAAAAATAAAAGCTCAAAATTTCAAAATAATCAAGGCCAGTGAGTCCTTTCTTTGAGAATGACAGTAACGTAAAATAAAAAAAAAATATCCTCCAGGAAAACCAATCAAACAGAACCACCCATCAGTCATTCTTCTCATTCATCCAATATTATTTTCAACACACATAAGAAGTAAACATGAGAGGAACAGTCTAGGAGTTAACATGTAGATAAAATATGGAACTTTCTGCACTGTCTGAGTGTATCCACAGTCATTATAATGAGAAATAACCCCCGAAATTAAAATAGTCTAGGTCAGGTGTGTGGACAGCCTCTTATTTCCTGTACTTAGATGACAATTTAAAAGAAAATAATTTGTTTAAGGATGAATTCTGAGTATGTTAAAGCTTCTTGATTGACAAGACATATAAACCAAAAATGCCTAATAAGAGAACACTTCCAGGCAAAGCATAAAGCACAGGTAATAATTACAGAAAGAAACTGTTATATCACTCATGAAATGATTGTTCTTTGCTCTCCTGTAATACTCTCCAGGACTCTGAACACAAACAAATTTTGTAGGCAATTAAAACTCTGCTCCTAAAAAAAAACTTATTACGGAAAATTTTAAACAACTACTTCGTAATTTTCAGTATTTCATATTTCTGAGGGAAATATTTTTTAGGATTAAAGTTCACAAAATTAATGTAGACTTTAAGAAAAGTTGGGAAATTAATTGTAATGAGAAGTTCGGTGTCTTCCACTGCTGCAGGTTGAAGCAGCTCTCCAACCCTGAGGCAATATAATGTAATGACTAACAAACTGGAGCTCAGCAGTGCACTCACTCCCTAGGAAAAGAAGAAGGGAGCTTGTTTTCCCTCCCTAACATTAAATATTTGATTGGCCACTGCAAGACTATGCAATGTTGTTTATATTGTCCTGCACAATCTGCTGCTCTGTAGAGGTCTCTGGATCAGAGCAAGGACTTACAAGTCTCTCTGTCCTGTTAACTACCATCTCATCCACTCAGTCCTCTTTTCTTCCATTGGGTTGAAATCCCAGACTCATTTTAGGCAACATCACAGCTCGTGTTGAATGCAGTAGAGCAAGTATCTCATAATTTGCTTTAAAGTTCTGAGGAAAAAAATACCAACCAAAAAAACAAAACACGTGAATATTTTGATTTTTCTGAGGGAGAATACATCATTAATATCTTGGTGGTAGAGAACACGATAGACATATTTAAAGGTTCTCCACACACAGAAGCACTTCAGCTGCCCAGTATTTCAACTTCTTTGGACAAACAAACATGAAGTAAAATAGAATACTGATATAATGAAATGTCATTCATCATTCAGTGTTACAGATGATGTTACAGAAAGCACCAAGTACAGAAATCTACATCCTCAAACTAACATTTGTCTTCAAAAAATCAATATGCTAAGTAATAATAACTAACTAATAAACTAATAACTAATAAATAACTAATAAAGCAAATATATTTACAGAAGCTCAGTTATGCATGAAGAAAATGGATGTGAGTAAAGAACAAATGCCCAGCAAGAAATAACACAACCATTATTTATCTGCTCAAGATTTATTTACAGAAAATTTTAGTAATTTTGTTTTTCAAAGCCTATATTCTAAGTTACACCAAATTCAAACAAGTTGTTTACTCTAACAAAGACTTCAACCATATTAGTATCTAAAATGAAACATAAAATATGATAGACATTTTTAATTAACATCAGTTACAACATTTAATCCAACTAATTTAGAAGAACTCCATCCCTTGAAGCAAGATGCTCTTAACTAAAGCTTCTCTGCCAAAGAATACTGAATTCTTTGTAGCATTCTCAAAATCTCAGCAAACTGAAAAGAAAAACAACTCTTCATTCTTCACACATGAAAAAGTCCAGAAGCAGATAACCCACTAGGGTGGGAGAGGTTGTGATCAAATCACATGACTAAAACTCTCACAATACCAAAGGGCTGAGCCAGCAGAACTTTCCAAGACTACCATATGTATTGTTGTGCAATATGCATAAAATGGGCTCCTATTGTAAGGGCCACGGAAAACTACTATGACACTTAGGAACGTCTCATCCATGGGAGAGACTGCAACACACATTGGAAATGTCATACATGCAAGACCTCAGCTCGCTGTACAGGATCATCTATAAAGCACTTGAATTCATGAAGATCCATACCTACCAGACTCAAAGCAGGATGCTTCTTTTGGTTATCCCAGTGGGGAAATAAAATTCCCCAGGCAGAGAGCTTCCATGATATTATCTATATGCTTAATTCCTAACCTGACTTGTGAGAAGCCAGCATGGGTTGACCTAAAATGCTGGGAAAACTGAGCTGTTTCCCAAAGGTGGACCTCTCACAGCAAACCAGAAGGACAAGCACAGACTCCTGGACACAATGAACAAAGGAGTTTTGTTGGTATCTCAGACATTCCTAGCAATTAAAATACTACCAAAAAGTGAAAATGTGTTTAAGACAAAAACAGTTGGAGGAATTATACCATAGTGACATTTTGCAGAGTCTGGCATCTGTTTAATGCTCAGTGCAGCATGTAAAAGTGCCTGGTGGACTATAGAGCCTGTGTGTTGTGAAACGTCTTGCCTAAAAAAGCACACCCCAGCCACATTATGGAGGAGCTTTGAGATAAATTATACATAAATCTAATAAAAGATATAAACCATTATTATAATGTCTTTCAAATTTGTTTACTGAATAACTGAATAACATTAGTTCTGGATTAGGGACCGTGAACTATAGATCTCAAGGGCTGTCATTGTTACTTACATGATCTTTAGAAGGAGATACTTCTCTTTTTTTTTTTTTTTCCCATCTTAAATTATTTATGTCTAACAAGCTCAGAAAAAAAAAAATCCTTTCTCACATAGCACATAACTTCAGATTCAGTGAAATGTATAGACAATGTTTTTCTGACAAAAAGTTTGCATACCAGAATTTTGTGAATAAGAAGTCTGCTCCTAAATTGTTTTAATGAAAAATTCTCATACTCTTCTAGTGTAGTTGAGATTATAGAAAGGTAGAACATAAAAAAAAAAAAAAAGTTTCTTTTAGCCCCCAAGACATTTTTTGAAAGTAAGATGTTCCTTTTTCCTTCAGTCAAATAATTCTGTTGTTCCTGCATGAGAACAATGCCTAACTCATTTAAAGAAAGGTTGTGGGTTTTACTGTTGCTATGCAAGAGATACAAGCTGCTTTCTTTTCATTTTATGATAAATTAACTTTTCAGCAACAGCAGTTGTTTATAGTGTCTGTCCATTGGATGTGAACATAACTTCATGCAAACTCAGAAACAAATCTGAACATATAGCACTGGTGTCTAAACAAGGTCCACTGAGATTTACCAGATTTTATAAGAGATTAACAACCAATAAGCTCCAGAAATGCAGCCTGATCACCATGTCAATGAGGATTCTTCCAATAAAAATAACAGCTTTTGTAACACTTGCTGTAAGCAAGCATGAAATTGGAGGCAACGCTGAGTGAATAAATCCACAGTGCTGTATATAGAAGTACTTCATGCTAGGAAATGGACTTTAATTAGAACATCACTAGTGTCAAATTTCTAATAAAATGTTTAAAGACAAATGGAGATAGCAGAACCTTGGGAACTCTGCTAATATAGAAATAGCTGTTAATTGCTGGAGATTTACATTTATACATTAGCACATAGTCTGAGGCACAAAACTGATAAAGGAGCACAAAGGCTTTGTATGTACTTAAGCTCTTTTTAGACTGCCACGTAAGTGGAGTGTTTAGCTAGTGTGCACCATCCATTATCTCAAAGACCCCTCACCACTACCTCCTCTGCTAGTGCTGCCCATAGAGATTAACTCCTACCTGTTCTCCTTGTCCTGTTTTATTAGTATTTACATGCACAGATTACCCTGGATTACTTGCATCTGCATTAAGAGTAAACTCAGTTTTACCCAGTCTTTCCTAAGGTGACTGGAAGACAAAGAAGGGTTGCTATTTCAATAGCTTTGTTGTTTGCATCCTTGAAACTCTCCCACCACCATTGGAGAATGACATAACTCTCCTCTGAAGCATAATATTCTGCTGAGCCCCACATGGATTTTGTAAAAGAAATCTGCTAACAGATTATTGCTTATTTTCTGTAAATGACCCAACATTCTCTCTGAGATCTCTGAGGACCAGACCATTAAAAAGGTGATAAATTTAAAGCTACAGATCGCAATGTATGGAGACACTTCAGGGAAGTGGATCCAAATTGCTTTTGTCCTTCCTGAAGATGTCAAGTACAGTTGGCTAGGGAAAGTAATATGGACACATGGCCAACCTAACTAAATCCATAAAAAACAAAAACAAAACCAAACCAAACTCAAAACCAAACTTCCTCTGAAAAAATAACCAAGATAAAAAAAACTTATTAATACCAGATATGTTTTTCTTTCCTATTCAAAATACAAAAACTTGTCTTCAAATTGATGTATTTTCTTTCACAACATAACTAGTTTACAGTTTAGACTTTTAAAGTTACAAAAACAAACATACAAACAAACAAAAAGACAAACTCAGAAATGGTCATTTGGGAGGTGCGCGGTGGAGAGAATCTGCTGAGAGAAACAGGTAGAAACTACCTGTGCAATCAAAATCTATTCTGCACACCATTGCACCTCAGCAGCAGAAGGTGGCTGTGCAAAAACTCAGAGGGAAGCAGTGATACATATGTGCATACATATTTGTGCAAATATACTTCTGCAGATAAAGGTCTCTCTTGCATTTACAGGTAGGACATCAGAGAATTGAGGTAATGATGTCAAGGGAAACGAGTTCCATACTCACAGAGAAGCTGACACACCACAGAGAAAGAAGGCAGTGACTTCAGAGACGAGGAATGTGGAGGCTATTCCTGACCGCCTGTGTCCTGCCATGCACCAGTCTCTACAGGCACAACCTTCACACCAGGAGCAGATTCTCAGTCTTGGCTCTAGCATTTATACCAGCCACTTCTCTTGCCCATCTCATCCAGCACCAACAACCCTCAGGTTCTGGCTGGCACTTTTCTTGTGACTATTTGTAGGAGAACTGCAGTGAGTGCGCATAAAAAAGGCAAACATTGAGTCTAAGAAACAGAGCTGTAATGGTCACATCAATCTCAGGCTGGTTCTGTTTTGAAGGAGATCCTTGCAAGTATGGTGGACTTGAATGGACAAGGTTCTGAGCAATCTGAGTTTGCTTGGCTGTTCTTGCTCTGGGCTGAGTTCAAACAGGTGGTCAAAGTCTCAGGCTGTATCTGAACAGGACTTCAGGAAGTAGAACCTTTCACATCACTACCCTACAGTATCGTAGAATCATAGAATGGTTTGAGCTGGAAGGAACCTTAAAGATCACCTTGTTCGAAATAACCTGCTGTATGGAGGGACACCTCCCACTAGGCCAGGTTGCACAAGGCCCTGTCCAACTTGGTCTTGAACACCTCCGGTGATGGAGCATCCACAACTTCCTGGACAACCTCTTCCAGTGTCTCATCACCCTCACAGTGAAGAACTTCTTAATTTGTAATTTAAATCTACCCTCTTACAGTTTAAAGCCATTACCCCTCATGTTATCGCTAACAAGACATTGTAAAAAGTCCCTCCTCAGCTTTCTTGTAAGCCCCATTCGGATACTAGAGGGCTGCAATGAGGTCTCCCCAGAGCCTTCTCTCCTCCAGGCTGAACAGCCCCAAATCTCTCAGCCTATCCTTGGATGAGAGGTGTTCCCACCCTCTGATCACCTTCGTGGCCATCTTCTGGACCCACTCCAAAAGGTCCATGTCCCTCTAGTGCCCTCCAGGGCTTTATCCCATGGCACTCTACTAAGCAGATCCCTGAAGAGGTAAAAGTCTTCTCTCCTGAGGTCCAAGGAAGTGTGCTTGCTGTGCACCTTCTTTGTTGCCCTAAGGTTCTTGAATTCTACCATTTCGAGATCACATGAAATATATGCCACTATATCTTACTCCTTACTAGTTGAGAACATAAAAAGGAATGATATTAGAGATTTAAGCACCGGAAAACAAAACAAAACAAAACAGTTCATGTTTTTCATGCAGTCATTTAAAGTAAAAGGTTTACATAACATTAAGATTTGACCTGGACAAGCTGGAGACTTGAGCGGAGAGGAATCTAAAGAAGTTTAACAAGGGGAATTGTAGAGTCCTGCATCTGCAGAAGAATAACCCCATGAACCAGTACAGGTTAGGGACTGACCTGCTGGAAATCAGATCTATGGAGAAGCACCTGGGAGTCCTGGTGGACAAGTTAACCATGAGCCAGCAGTATGCTCTTGTAGTCAAGAAGGCCAATGGTATCCTGGGGTGCATTAAGAAAATTGTGACCAGCAGGTCAAGGGAGATTCTCTTCCCTCTTTGCCTTCATGAGGCCACATGTGGAATATTTTGTCCAGTTCTGGGCTCCCCAGTTCAAGAGAGACAGGGAACTCCTAGGGAGAGACCAATGGAGGACTATGAATATGATTTATATATATAAGATATGAAGAAGATATCAAGGGGACAAGAACATCTCTCTTTCGAGGAAAGGCTAATTGATGTGTGTCTGTTTAGCCTAGAGAGAAGACTGAGAGGAGATCTTATTAATGCTTACAGTTACCTAAAGAACAAGTGTCAAGAGGATGCAACCAGTCTCTTCTCAGTGGTGCCCACTGATAGGACAATAGTCAACAAACACGAACCAGAACACAGGAAGTTCCACACAAACTGTCGGGGTGATGGAGTACTAGAACAGGCTGCCCAGAGAGGCTGTGGAATATCTTTGCTGAAGACTTTCAAAACCCACTTGGACACATTCCCGTGCAACCTGATCTAAATGAACCTGCTTTAGGACAAGTATTGGACTAGATGATCTCCAGAGACCCTTTCCAGCCCCTCCTGTTCTGTAATGCTGCGGTGCCGTGATTCTGTCACTCAAGATGTTTCTGTTTCCAGGGAGGAAAGCTTAAGCAGCGCTAGATGTAAAGTAACTGTGTAGTCCACATTTTTCTTTTCCTTGCAGTGCCTGAAGAGAACAGTTTTTGCAAGGCAGGTGCAGTAGGTCTCAGGTTTTTTCATCTGCTGCAGCGATTTTTTTAGTGGTTAGCTAAGTAAAATCTGCTGTTCTGAATAACAAATCATTTGCTTCTGTGTCCAACCATCTGTAAAGGACTAATAGTTGTAAAGCATCTTCAGTTCATCAAAGGAAGGCCTATAATACCAAGATGAATGTGCTTTTGAAGGCAGAGGGCACCCAGAAACCCTCATACCTCACTCTGTTGTAAATAACAATTAGACATTTTTAATAAGTTCTGCTAGTTCAGCTAGAAATAATTAAAAGTTACACATTAAAGTGCAAGAAACACTGCTGAGATGAAGTTCATTTTATGAAGCTATTTCAAATACTAAAGTTTATTACAACATAGAGTTTTTACTCCTTTAATTGAATTTCTGGCACTGAAAGCTTGTAATTTGAATATCTAAATGATCTATAGGGAAATAACAGATTTATATTTCTTAAATGATAAGAATCAGTTATGTCACACATCTATGGGATGCCTTGTGGCATTATCTCAGGCCTAGCACAGAGAGACGTCTTTAGCGATTGTGTCCCAGAAGAGGGACAGGACTAAACTGGGGTTCATTAAATTATCCTTCCATCTCTGGCAGCGCTTGTTGCAGGGACACGAGCAGTGGGGGCAGCTTTAGTCCTGATCCAAAGTTCCTAAGATATTCCAGCCTCCTACCACCTCCTGCAAGAGTGAGTTCTCACCACCTGTCTCATATAAGAGGTTGACTGCCTTTACCCCAAGAATACAACCTGTGATGTAGGTGGCCTGACCAGGGAAGAAAGATGTTTGCAGTTAGTCACAAGATTCAGCAGATATTTTAATCCTTAAAATCCTTAAAATAAATTGGAATCACTTTTAAATCACATATAAACACAGCCCATGTTCTTATCACTCATTATACTTGAATTGTCAGTATCTGAGAAAAAAAAATGAAAAAAATGTATTATCGTGCATCCTTTTATCAACTAAATGAAAAAGATCTTTCTTGCACTAAGGGTGCTTTGCCAAATATATTATTAGGTATTACATAAATATTGAGATTAACCCCCCCTGCATTTTGTTTATCAAGAATTAAAAACTACTGCATTGATGGGCATGGTGATCATGCCGCAATAAACGGGAAACAAAAACACTAATTTAACTATATTTGCTATGCAAGAGCAGTCAACAGTCAAGTTGATAACATTTTCTACAATTAGCTTTTGTGGGTATGTACTGAAAGGAGCTAGAGCAGGATGAGCAGGCTGACAGAGCACGGTATGGCATTTCGTGTGGAGGGGTGCACAGAATAAGCGTTAAGAGCCCTGGCAGTTCTGACCAGGAAGTGATTGTTTCCTTTCCACCCAACAGAAAGCCCTGGCCTGTCTGAGCTCTGCACCCATCACAACTGATGCATCTTCCCAGATGGAGCCCCAGAGGGAACATGCAGCCACCTGGGCTGGAGATGGCACATCAGTGTTTGTGGTACAGCTTGCCAGTGAGGTCCTTTGGTCTGCTATCCCAGTAGAGGTAGGGGACAGAGTGCAATGTGATAACAAAGACACAAGGAATGTTGATAGGCTAGAAATGCCAGTGGTGCCTGGGAAGGCTCAGGTAGGAATTAGGCCTTCTTTCTGCAAAATGATGACAGCACCAATAGCCCAGCTGAAGTGCATCTGCATCAATGCACACAGTATGGGCAGCAAACAGGAGGAGCTGGAAGTTATTGTGCAACAGGAAAACTATAGTACAGTTGCCATCATGGAAACATAGTGGGATGATTTGCACACCTGGAGTCCTGTGTTGGATGATTATAAACTCTTCAGAAAGGATAGACCAGGAAGGAGAGGCAGTAGAGTGGCCCTCTATGTTAGGAAGGGTTTCGATTGTCTTGAGCGTAATGATGGCAATGGTAGGATTAGAATCACAGAATCATAGAAACACTTTGGTAGGAAAAGACCTCTAAGATCATTAAGTCCAACCATTAACCCTGCTCTACTAAGTACACCTCTAAGTCATATCCCCAAGAACCACATCTACATGGCTTTTAAACACATGCAGGGATGGTGACTCAACCACCTCCCTGGGCAGCCTGTTCCAATGCCTAACAATCCTTTCAGTGAAAACGTTCTTCCTAATGTCCAGTCTAAACCTCTCCTGGAGCAGCTTGAGGCCATTCCGTTTTTTCTATCACTGATTACATGTGAGAAGAGACCAGCGCCTACTGCTCTTCAATGTCCTTTCAGGAAGTTGTAGAGAGCAATAAGGTCCTATGTCAGCTTCTTTTTCTTCAGACCAAATAGCCCCAGTTCCCTCAGTTGCTCCTCATAAGACTTGTTTTCTAGGCCCTAAAACACTAGGTTGAATGTTTATGGATTAGAATCAGAGGGAAAGCCAACAAGGCAGATATCATGGTGGTAGTCTGTTATAGACCACCCAGCCAGGATGAAGAACCAGAAGAAATATTCTATAAGCAGCTGGAACAACACTCACAGTTACTATCACTTGTTATTGCTCAGGATCGCAATTTACCAGATATCTGCTGGAAATACAATAAAGCTGAGAGGAAACAGTCTAAGAGGTTCCTGGAGTGTGTGGAAGACAATTTCCTGACACAGCTGGTGAGTGAGCCAACTAGGGAAGGTTCCCTGCTAGACCTGTTCACATAAAGAAGGACTTCTGGGTGGTGTGAAGTTTGGAAGCTGTCTTAGGCATAGTGATCATGAAATATTAGTGTTCTCTGGTTTTGGGGAAGTAAGGGGGAAGAGGTGGTGGGAGGTGGTGTGTGTTGGGGGTGGGCGGCAGAACTGCCACCTTGGACTTCCAGAAGGCAGGCTTTGACCTGTTTGGGGGACTGGCTGATAGAGTCCCTGGGGAGGCCATCCTGAAAGGTAAAGGAGTCCAGGAAGGCTGGACATTTGTCAAGTCAGAAATCTTAGAAGGCTGTTTCACATCCAAAAGACAAGTTGGAGAGGAAGAAAGCCAGCCTTGCTGAACAGAGAGCTTTGTCTGGAACCCAGGAAGAAAAGGAAAGTTTATGGAAGAAAGGGCGGACCTCTCAGGAAGACTACAAAGATTCCATGAGGCTATGCAGGGAGAAAATTAGAAAGGCCAAAGCCCAACTAGAGCTTTATTTAGCTACTGTCATAAAGACAATAAAAAACATTTCTATGGATACATTAAGCACAAAAGGAGGGCAAAGGAGAATCTCCATCCTTTATTGTATGTGGAGGGAAACATAGTGGCCAAGGCTGAGGTACTGAATACCTTCCTTGCCTCAGTCTTTAATAGTAGCTGCAAGACAGGGTCAGGGAGCACAATGAAGTCTCCAGAATCCAAGGGGAAATGGTCAGTTAGATACAGACAAGTCTATGGGTTCAGATGGGATCCACCCAAGGGTACTGAGGAAGCTGGAAGAAGTGCTCACCAAGCCACTTTACATCATCTATCAGCAGTCCTGGCTAACTGCAGGATTTCCTGTTGACCGGAGGTCAGTAAGTATGTCACCCATCTACAATAAGGGCCAGAAGGAGGATCCAGGGAACTAAAGGCCTGTCAGCATGACCTTGGTGCAGGTGATGAAGCAGATCATCCTGAATGCCATCACCTGGAACATACAGGACAACCAGATAATCAGGCTCAGTCAGCACGGGTTCATGAAAGGCAGGTCCTGCTTGACAAACCTGATCTTCTATGACAAGGTGATCCTCTTAGCGGATGAGGGAAAGGTTGTGAATGTCTACTGACTTTCATAAAACCTTTGACATTTCCCACAGCATTCTCCTGCAGAAATGCACTGCTCGTGGCTTGGACAGGCATGCACTTTGGTGGGTAAAAATTGTCTGAATGGCTAGGCCCAAAGAGTGGTGATGAATGGAGCTCAATCCAGTTGTTGACCAGATGCAGGTAGTGTTCCCCAGGGCTCAGTTCTGGGGCCTGTTCTCTTTAGTATTTTTAGCAGTGATCTGGACAAGGGGATCAAGGTCACCCTGAGAAAGTCTACAGACGACATCAAATTGAGTAGGTGTGTCGGTCTGGACAACACTACAGATCTGGGGAAGACTGGCTGGGAAGCTGCTCAGCATGAAAGTATCTGGGGGTATCAGCTGACAGCCAGCTCAGTGTGAGCCAGCAATGTGCCCAGGTGGCCAAGAAGGCAAACAACACCCTGAAGTCAGCAGGACTAGGGGGAAGAGATGATACTTCTGTACTCAGCACTTGTGAGGCTACACCTTGAATACCGTTTTCAGTTTTGGGCCTCTCACTACAAGAAAGCCACTGAGGTCCTGGAGTGGGCCCAAAGAAGGACAGCAAAGCTTGTGAAGGGCCTAGAGCACAAATTTTATGAGGAGCGGCTGAGGGAACTGAGGTTGTTTAGCCTGCAGAAAAGGAGGCTCAGGGGTGACCTTATCACTCTTCACAACTACCTGAAAGGAGGTTGCAATGAGGTGAAGGTCAGTCTGTTCTTCCATTGAACAAGCAAAGGGACAAGAAGAGCAAGCCTCAAGTTCTGCCAGGAGAGGTTTAGCTTGGATATTAAAAAAAAAATTGTTCACAGAAAGGGTTATCAAGCAATGAAACGGGCTGCCCAGAGAGGTGATGAAGACACCATTCCTGGATGTATTTAAAGATGTATAGACTTGGTGCCTAAGGACATGGTGTAGTGGTGACCTGGCAGTGCTGGGTTAACCGTTGGACTTGACGATGTTAAATATCTCCTCTAACCAAAATGATTCTATGATTCTCTGATTTACTTTTTTTTTTTTTTTTTTTTTTTTTTTTTTTTTTTTAATGCAGGTTACTGTTTGACAAAAATACATTTAACAGATTTAATGGTTACTGAGAAGGAATTATTCCAACTACTAAATTCTGAGGTTCTAAAAGAGCTCAGTCTTTTAAAAGACTGTTTTCCTGGATTAAAGACAGCAGGATTTGGTTCTGAGCTTTTAAATGATGAAATTCATAAATAGTTTTGAAGATGCAAAGTCAAGAAAATAGTAAATAAGGGTCTTTGAAGGATTAACTGTAAAAAAGATTCCACTAATCACTGCTTATGAAGGGGTGACCTTCAACATAAATAGAGCTATATTGTCAAACCAAAGTCAATTTGATGGAAACAGAACTAACAGGGAAAAAGAATCACAAACTGTCTGCAATCAAAATGCTTTGTGCAAGGTTATAAAAACCTTCAGTACATCTATCAAAGGTAGGGCACATATATTTTAGGTCTATGATGATGAAGAGTGTGATATAATAGCCTTACAGAGGTTAAGGTCAAAAAGACTCTTAGATCATTTATCTGACCAACATCATAGGACATCACATTTCCCTGACACACCAGTGCTCTGTACCCAGCAATTCTTACAGGCTAGATCATGGTTTTGCTATAAACTGTAGGAGATGCATATTCTTGCATGGTCTCTGGAACAAGGTTATAGACTCAGAGGGTGATCACACCAACTACATTCCCATACAGGTCATGTGGGCCACTGCAAGGCTGTCATTTGTGTACTGAAGAGGCAAGATGAGAAGGCTGTCTCCACTCCCCTCTACACGAGAGCATTAGCTAGCATTACTGCCAAACAGCTTGAGATATGTAGTGTCTAGTCCTATAGGGTGGAGACAGACCTCTTCCAACCTCAGTCATTAACCTCACCTTCTCCATGAGAAAGAGAAACTCTTGGCCTGGCCCCATCACTCATCTTTGGTTTTTTTTCTTCTATCTTTCCCTGTTCTGGGACAGGACTGAAACCTTCAGTCCCTGTCTGTGGGGAGAGGGATCTAGCAAAATTCAGTTGACCTGTGTTGCAGAGAAACTTTGAGAAGACTCCAGGGTCTGACTGACCTGTATTAACTACCTGGTGCATTGAGAAAAGAGTGAAAGGAGAGGTTGGCATAAAAATATGAATTCAGCAGAGCTGTATATACAGTCATCCCTTCTGAACACAGATCAATATCCTAGACCTAATCACTGGGCATTACAACTGTCTTTCCTTATGCAGACCGTAGGAGATGCTTAGAGTCCACAGACTTCATTTATCCATCACACAACCTGCTTGCATAACAGTTTTACTCTAGCTGCTTTGCTTTTTCAGGGTGTCTCCTTTTGATTTGTTTGGTTTTTAATTATTACTGAAAATGTCTGAATGCTCTAATACACTATTTATAGGGAAGATGCTTGTTATTAGCCACTTAACCATAACCATAACAAAAAAACAGATGTAGAAAACAAACAAACAAACAAAACAAAACAACAGGGAGATGAAAAGGAAACATAATCTCTTGTCTAAATACATGCAGGTTTTAACTAGATATATAGACCACACATCCCATATATACTGAGTTGCAAATTGTCAAGCAAATTACTTAATCCATAATTCAGAGAAATTTTCTTTCCCGTCTTCAGAGGAAGGAGGAATGGGAGGTTTTACTGGGGTTCACAGCAAACTTCAAGATTAGTGAGTTTTACAAATATAAGAGTGATGAGAAGGTGGGATCTGATTGCAATATCCAGGCTGAATAATACAGTTCCTTATGCTGGGCAAAAGAAAGAGGAAAGAAAAGAAAGAGAGTATATCTTAGTTGTGATTTGAGGGAGGAAGACCACCTCCAATTATAATAGATCAAGGCTTTCACATACCTTAAAACAAAAAAAAAAAAAAAAAAAAAGTTAGGAAAATCTACTTGGAATGGGTAAAGGAATGCATGATCACTGGATAGTGTACATAACAGAGCATGCTCATTCAAGTGTTCAAGCAATCTAAACATAAAGTTGGTTAGAAACCAGTAAGACTCAAAATAGAAATAAGACACTGTTAGATCTACTAATAAGTGAAGCGGAACAAAGAAGCCCTGAACTCAACTGGAATGGTTGAATTTGTGTAATTTTTATATCTCTGGATGTTTACAAGAACTGTGACCATGGAGAGGCAAGAAGAAAACTAACATACTAGCAATTCGAAACCTACAGCCTGTTTAGTCACTACATTATGCAAAGTATCTGTTCTTTTTGCCCCACAAGTTACCATAAGAACTGGAGGTGGCAGGACATGGACAAAGACAAAGAAGTTTGGTAGTTTTGACTGGAGTTAAGAAAGAAATTGAACAAGCGGCTATGGAGGATAACAGTTGTCTTGGATAAATAGAGGCCTTCCAGGTCAAGAGCTGAAATATTGTCTTTCCATGCAGCTTTCAGCAACTAATAATAAAATCTGTCCATGTCCTGTGTATTGCTGGAATACTTCTACCTTTAAAAGAGCACTCTACCCAATTTCTGTGCATATTTAGAATTTTCTTTTTAACATACTCTCCCATTTATCAGTGTTATCTGTTGTTTCCTCTGAGCCACTCAGACACATAACTGTCATTTAATTTACTTTTTTTTTTTTCCTTTCTAGCTAATTCCATGGTTACATGACAACGTTGACTCATTCAGTCCAAACATTACCTATTGATCTTAAAAAGGATAAAGATGTAATTCATTCTACTTCTTGTGCTTTCTAGAGACTTACTTTACAGATCAAGCAAGTGCATGCCATAGCCAAACTATAAAGTAAGTGGACATCTTTTAAATGGGAACTTGCAAGGTTTTTCATTTATTTTTCCTTTGACATTTCAAAGGAAATGGGGCAGATCAACTCAAATTAATGGAAGGGCAGAGAAACCTTTACAAAGAATATTGTTAGGCCTGTGAATGATAAGTGTTACTTTTCATACTCAGTGAGCAGGGAGTTTCTATGCCTCAAAAAGGGAAAAAAAGAAAGGAGTAATTAGACACTTTAGTGGTGAAATACAGGTATATGAAAAGTTCGAGATATCCACAAGGTCAATTCAGCATTCCTATTAATTTAGACCTGAGATTGTTTCCATTATGCACAACTAATACTGCTCTTCCAGAGACTACTGAGTTGTAAATAAAGTGACAGACTTTTATGTCAGTAATTGGGTGGTATTGAGTTATTGAGAAGTGGGCTGAAGGGACATGATAATGTTAATGAAAGCTCTTGCACAATGCATGTACTTGAAAGGAATACAAAGGTATAACTTGTCTAGGATGGCCTATTTCAGTAGTCAGTAAGAAGATTAATATGATGGTGTCAAACAGAGATAATTGATACCAATTTTAGATATTCAAGTTTCTATCAAGGAAGTGCACTGAAATCAATCATTCCATTTACAGTGACAAGTTGCTGTAATAGCAACAGAATTTTTAGGTTTAATTCTTTCATAACTTGTGATAAGCTGTTATTCTGAATTATCAAGATTATGAACTGGCAGATTTAAAGATCACACTTGGGGCCAAGTAATGCTTTCCATATGAGAAAGGTATTAAAAAAAGATGGGAAAATATTTTCTAAGAACCCAGCTGCCAGGAAAAACTGAAACTGTCTAAAAAGCTCTTCAGATATAAGGCTACTGCACTTCTCTGTTGTTCCTGATGGATCCCACACAGAAAGTCTGTTCAGGTCATGATTCCAGCACCACTTCATATTTTTGTGCTCCTCCTGCAGCAGAATGAAAACTTTCAGCAGTCCCTGCCATACCCAGAAATCCTCACTGTCCCCAGTATAGCCTAAACACCCAAAGAGCACTGGGAGCACTCAACAAGCAGGAGCTGTATGGTGACCTGCTGGATAAACAATCAGCATCACAGCTTGGAATTATCAATTAACAGTGAATGAGTAACAATCTTTATGTGCACAGACAATCTCTTCCAAGGAACACCATATTCTTGGGAAAGGTGGAGGTCCATCAGAGGACTTCAGAAGACAGCAGCCGTAATAACTGGGAAAGGCACTGCCTTGACCATATGCAGAATCGTGTGGGATTACACAATGCTTCCTGTAGTCTGTCCTGACTGCGGTGCAAGTGGAAACTCTTGTCCTGAGAGTTACTGACACAGAACCGTCACTGCTTGCTAAGGACCACCCTGAGCCTGTCTGACCACTATAAACACAGTCCAATCTTCAGTAGCTGTCTCATTATTAGGCATGCAATAAATTGCCAACACATTTTCTTCTTCACTCAGAGATGTTCCACTAGAACTTTTTGTTTTCATTCAGTTTAAGTACTGCATTATCATTTTATTTACAGTTTACTTACAGTCCATTTAGCCACAATCATCTTTGTAAACACATGAAAATTGAAAAAATAGACTTTCGTTTAGTTAGAGACCTTGCCCTCCTGCAGAGTGACATTTAAATAAATTATTTGGCAGCCTTTTTCTCCTTCAGCATTTTTGTTTTATTTTCTATTGTGCTGCACAACAACAACAACAACAAAAGGTATAAAAAAGTATATAAATACATCACCAATCTCCATCTCTCCATCTGGATTCAATATTTTGTTGACTGGAAATTTATTAAATGGTTTTACAAAAAAACTTTCTCTGAATTAGAGTATATACATGTCACTGGAGTAAATTTCATGTTTTGTTTACTTATAAATGAAGCTGAGAATGCTACATGGCAATTTCAACTTTGCCATGATTTACATCAGTTGTTTTGTATTAATTTTTCAGTGTTGACAATGAATTTACCAGGTTTATGTGATGGGAATGAATTTTTACTCACAGTGTGATGCTCTGACATTCAAAGGCATATATTTTTTTCATGAAGAACAGTCCTAATGGTTCCATTCTTTTTATTTAAAGAACATAATCCTTACACTTGTGTTTGGTTGGGATAAAGGCCTCTTACTTTCTTGCTATTGACAATGTGTAATCACTGTCAGTTTAAAGAAGGGATATTTAACACAACTTCTCTCTCACACTTAGAGTGAATATGGGGCTTTAAAAAACTATCACTCATCCAGGCTGCAAAACACCCATGTGGAGAAACACTTTAGGTAAGACCCATTTCATACCATGACCATTATTCTTTAAGACACTTTACAGAAGCCCAGCCCAATATGATAAGCTCTTCTCCTTCTCCTCAGCTGTGTTTTCCATGACTGACTACAAGATGGAAGACCAAGAGCACAGACTCATTCCCTTACTGAGATAAACCTGTACTACCCTGTACATTCCTCCCCAACACCTGATGCATTAAGAACACTGCAGTTTGTCATTTAATGTGATTTTCAGAGGAAAGTTTTGAATGCTGTTAAGTGTCTCTTTGTAACAATTTCATATTTATCCCAGAAAAACGGTGTGTGGGTGGAGGCTGGGAGTTGGTAAAAAAATTCTCTAAATAAAATGTTCGGTTAGAAAATGAAAATATTTCAATTCAGATGGGCTGATGCTGTTTATCACTGGAGTTGTATTTTGCCTGTTTTTCATCTCCATTCCCTCTGCGCTCATCTACTTGTCTTGAATTTTTTCTTAAGTCAAATATTTTTTTAATGAAAAAAATCTGGTTTTCTAACCAGGTCCCAAGGCTTGGTGCTCGTGGTAAGAGATAGAAAAGAGCAGAGACATTTCTAATTGCCTGCTTTGCACAGGGAATATTTACATTATTTATTCAATACTAATACTAGATGTTATTATCAATGCAATAATTAATGTAATGTCTAATATATATGTAAATGCATCATAATATAACATACAGTAAAATACTTTTATTTCTGTACATATAAACATCAAAATATGTTAAATGTTCAATTGTACATTATTTTTATATTAATATAATTAATATGCATATTATGCATTTATGCAGCTGCACCTGCAATTTGGTCTTCCTCTGAGAGAACTGGGGACCATTAGTCTTTTATAAACTGGGATATAATTTTCTGAAACCTTGCAAAACGGAAGAGAGGTTTCTTTTTTTCCAACTTCCTTCTTTAAATTACCATCTAAAAAAGGAAATGTAAAAAAAATCCATCAATCAATTTAAATATTTAGTATTATAAGTCAGAAAAAAACACAAGCATTTAAAAAACATCTCGCTGCTAAAAATCCCCAGAGAGATATACTACTTGTTGATGCTTACCCAGTTTAAGAGCTACTTGCAATGTATAAATATAGTTCTGTTGCGTGAAAAAAAAAAGACTATGATCAGGTGATCACAGTTCTCCAAGAATGACACCTTTTGTTGTACTGATTTTATATGAGGGATCATAAAACCTCCACACAAGAGCAAGCCATTGATAACTTCATATTTCCCTCACCGCCACACCCAAAAACAGACCTGGGAGGGGAGGGACCGGTGCTTCAGGCTCCAGCACCTTCCTTACAAGCAGTCATCCCTGGAAAACTCCCAAAAAGGACACACTCTGGCTTGCAGCTATGGCAGATGGGCTTTGTGGGGTGAAGACATGTCACATTCACCTGATGGCCAAGAAAGTGCTGTCAGAAGCTGGACCATGGCAGTCCTAATTTATATTAACATATACTGATCTGGAAATCATCAACAATCCTGACCCAGGTTTTAGTTTTTATTATGCCAGATGCAAATCCTATGAGAATTACATCAGTTACAATAAAGTGTAAGCACCTCCGTATGTTTTTTTTTTCTTTTTTTCTGGTTATACATATGTTAAGGCTGTAAATCAAACCTAGAATCTTAGAATATGTTAGTATATTCATTAGCACTCAAAAGCTTCTTAAAAATAAACTCCAACTAGGCAACTTTATTTCTAGTCATAAATACAAGTTCTCATGAAAATAAAAAGTAAAAATGGCAAAAAATCCAGCACATGAAATAATATGGAATTAATTTCTCATTCTGTAAAAAAACTAAAGCGTGATTAGATATAGATAGGTAAAGAACAAGGATAAAAATACTTTCATTTTGTTTTCTTTATGACTGTATTTGTTCCTTTCTTGCTCAGATACAGGCTGTGTTTGTACTTCAGGCTGTTTGCTTCACTTTTCTCTTTAGCAAGCGTGCATAGCTACACTGTCTGTTCTTTGCCACCATATATTCAGCATTTCTTTCCTCTTCTTTTATCTACCATAGAAATACAAGAAATCATGATGATTTATCTACACTGGGAGTGGAATATTTACATTTACTGACACAAGGATACCTAGAAAAGTTATGAAACTGAAAAGCTGCAGCAGGTTCAAAGCTCAAACACCTGACCTATTACTTTCAACAAAATGTTGACAAGCCCTGGGTTGCCCCATGGGTCTGCTACTTAGATCAACAGCAACAGGCGGTGGTGAATGGATGTTGAATAGATTCCTGCAATATCCAGTACAAGTTCTTTCCTTATTTGAAGACTCATAAAGAAAAACAGTGTGGTCCACATCATGTTATCTGGAATATGTATCAGTTTGATGGCATTAGTAGGAGAGATGCAATTGCTGGGCGTCTTCATTAAACCTGATCCTTTCTTACTCTACCACTAAATTCTGAAAAAGTCTTTCACAAACACTAACTATTTAAGTTCCCAGATTTACACAAGAAAGTTGCTGCTTAATAGAAGCATTCTTTCTATTCAACAAAAGAGGCTGAGGCTGAAGTCCCACTTGGCAAAGAATTACGGACATATGAAATTTCAGACCTGTGAAGAGGTCTACTTAATGAATCCCAGCTCCTATCAGGTTTCCATTTTTGTTAGAAGTCAAATCTGTCCACTTTCAAACTTCTGTATGGCTGAGATTTAGATCCAAACTTTTAGCCACGTTGCTCAGAAGTGGTAAAGCTTGCACAACCCCTAAAATTTACGGTATTCTTTTCTGGTTCCTTAGAATGTGTCCACAAATATAGATTAGAGGTTGACAGTTCTCCATCCTGGAAATCAGCAAGGTTTCAAAGTACAGTCATTTACCTAAAACAAAACTAAGTTAAACCCCAACACTTTACTTTGGTTTTTTTTTTTGTGGCTTGATGTGTTGTTTACTGTTATCTGTACCCTCCTCCCAGATGATCCTTCTTACCCTATACTTTGAAAATGTGTGTGTGTTTAAATGACTAAATGACTTGCTAAAATAATTAGGGAATTAATTAACACTAATGTCAGATGCCCTAATTAATGTAAAACCCAGATACAGCTCTCAGAGGGGTAGTCTTCTTTACATTACACTTAATGTTCATGTTAGAGTCAGCACACTAACAGAAATCTTAGTGCAGTTGGGCTTTAATAGATGGCATTTAGAACAGGACAAGGGGGAAGATATTATGTGCTCTGGAATTACCTGTGGCATATAAATGAGAGCAGTTAAAGACAGCAACGGATCAGTTCTGATCCAGTTCCTTGCAACTGAAGCTCAACACCAGCATAGCCCCATGCTTTTACAGAGGCTCTGTGAAGATGTACGCGTCAGTCTATGTAGCTCAGATTTTAAAATAAAAGAAGAATGACTAAAGGTGAATCCTGTCTGGCTATGAAATATCATTTGAATTTGAAAAGAAGGAAAACTGTTAAGTTCTCTGTGGGGGTGAGCATCAGTAAAGCTTTCAGACTCTTGACAGCTACAGGGATCTTCAAATGTTTAAGCAAGTTGAAAGTACTTAAGAAACCCTGAATAATCAGGAAAGCAGCTTTAAGGAGGCCAACCTCAGGGAACACAAAGGGTGAGTTAAGATGGAAAATAGTCATAAATTGTCATCAAATTTTGCTCCTACCTTGGAGTCGGTCCGGAAGTTGGCTGCACCAATTACATAGATTTTTTTTAATTATGCTGAAATATCAGCTGGCTTCAGGGAAATGGAAGATTGCTAATGGCAGATGACTCCAATGATATGTAACAGTGAGATAAACATGAATCTCTATCAAGTGGGCCATACTATGCTACAAAAGCTCATTTTGTAATGGCTAAGCATTTTTTTTTTTTTTTTCTGAAGGTCAACATATCTTAAAAAGCTAAAAAGTAGAGTATATTTTCAGAAAGGAAGAAAGTCATTGTGTTCATGTTTTAATCATGTATTTGGTTTGTGTGGCTAGGGTTTGAAGCAGGGGGGCTACAGAGGTGACATCTGTGAAAAGCTCCTAGAAGCTGCCCCTATGTCCGATAGAGCCAATGCCAGCTGGCTTCAGGATGGACCCACTGCTGGCCTTCTATCATTCTGGTGCTTCTATCATGACATATTTAAGAAGGGAAAAAAAAAAAAAAAAAAGTTGCTGCAAGACAGCAACTGCAACTGGAGAGGAGCGAGAGTATGTGAGAGAAACAACCTTGCAGACACCAAGGTCAGTGAAGCAGGTGGGGGAGGAGGTGCTCCAGGCACCAGGGCAGAGCTTCCACTGCAGCCTGTGGTGAAGACCATAGTGAGGCAGGCTGTCCCTTTGCAGGCCATGGAAGCTACTGGTGGAGCAGATACCCACCTGAAGCCCAATGAGGACCCCATGCCAGAGCGGGTGGATGCCCAAAGGAGGCTGTGACCTTGTGGAAGTCTATGCTGGAGCAGGCTCGTGGTAGGACCTGTGGACCCGTGGGAGATCTACTGCTGGAGTAGTCTGTTCCTGAAGGGTGCCCATGGAAGCCACCCACATTGGAGAAGTCTGTGAAGAGCTGTAACCTGTGAGAAGGACTCATGTTGGAGAGATTCATGGGGGCCTGTCTCCCATGAGGAGGACCCCATGCTGTAGTAAGGGAAGAGTACAAAGAATCCTCCATATGAGGAGTAAGGAGTGGCAGAGACAACGGATGTTGAACTGATCACAAGCTCCATTCTCTGTCCCCCTGAACCACTGCAAGGAGAGGAGGTAGAGAAAATCAGGAGTAAAGTTAAGCCTGAGAAGGGAGGGGTGAGGGAAAAGCGTTTTTAAGAACTGGTTTTATTTCTCATTATCATACTCCGATTAGATTGGTATTAAATTATTTTTTTTTCACTATGCTGAGTCTGTTTTGCCTGTGACATTAATTCATGAGTGATCTCCCTGTCCTTACCTCGACCCACACACTTTTTGTTGTATTTTTCTATCCTCTGTTGAGCTGAGGAAGGAGAGTGATAGAGTGGCTTTGGTAGGCACCTGGTGTCCAGACAGGGTCAACCCACTGCAAATTGGACTAGAAGAAATGTGTGAAATGTTCAATGATAAACTGCCAACAGTAGCTGTAATGCCACTACTGTGTTATGACAATGCAAGCAAGGTGGTAAGTGAGATGATGTATGTTTCTTACATTGTAAAGTAAGGTGAAGTGAATGATCTTTTTACTACTGAGAGATCTGAGAACTATATCTACCCCATGAAATACCAGTCAGTTAACTGGACAGTGGGATTGATTTAGGACAGTAGGAAGTGGTGGCTCCTTCCTTTGTCAGTACAAAGGAACAGCTCCAAAGCTGAGTAATTCAGACTCTACATAGGATGGATCACTTTTCTGTCTCTTTACCAAGGTTTGAAAGAGTGGAAACTCTTGTATGTTGGATCCTTCGCTTAACAGAACATGGGTTGCAGAGAGCTATGTGCATTAGCCAAGAGCAGTCACAAAAACACTTGGAACAGTCCAGCCAAGCAGCTGGCACAGCAAGATGCTAGGAAAGTAAGATGACTATCATTAAAGAAAAAGCTCCTGCCTTGATTGGATGTGCTGCTCTTGCAAATCTGCCATTCCCATATTTCAGTATACAACACGCTGTTACGAGGTAATGAACCAGAGTACAATTCCCCTTTCCAACAAACTAGAGCTGACAGAAGATCTGATCCAAAGCCAGTTGATGTTTTTCTACTGATTTCAGTGGACTTTAGATCATAGCCATAAAATAAATTCTAAAGTCTCATCTAACTAGCAATGGGGCACAGTAAAGACATGACTGATTTTATTGCACACATAAATGTTAGCAGGAATTCTTTTCTCCCAGAATCCAACTTGTTTATCTGATCAGTGTTAAATACCAGTCTTTGCTCATGTTCTGCTTAATGGTACCCAGCTATAAAATCATATCTGACACTTTTCTGCAAGAGAGGTGTTAGGTTTGGTATCTCAACCACCTCCAAATTTGGGTAATTACCTTCTGCCCCTGCAGTTTAAACAAGATACACCATTTGTCTTCATTACCCACCCTAAAATTGCTGTTCCAATTTACTGTGCTTTACTGCAATAGCTGCTGCATTTCACTGCAGAAGTGGCTGCTTTAAGTGGTAGGTGAGCTGATTTTAGAACAAGAGTTTGTATAAAATATTTTGTGATCCTTTGAAGTGAGCAGTGCTCAGAATTATTTTTGATTTTTACAGTCCTTATGAGTATGCCAGGATAGTCACATTAAATATGCTACTTGGCAGGTTTTATTTTTAAAGATTACCATATGGTATATGTTCATCACCCAAGCTATCTCATAGAATAATTCCATGTGAGTGTTTGATGTTAATTTTATTTGGGGCTGTACTGAGATCATCCTGCCAGGTTAATTAAAGCACTACAAAGAATTCTGCACAATGAACTGATGCTAAAACAGAAGGAAATGTCAGTTTTCAGTGAATAAAATAGCAGTGCTAGAAGCTAATTGTCTCTCGTTAGTTGCAGAAAGAAATTAAGAATATTGCAGAGCTCTGTAAAAAATCCCCATGAAAAGGAAACCCCATCAACAAAAAGCTGTCCAGGACTTATAACAAAGATTAACAACTTGAGCAAATTTATTTCTGACTTGGCAGCACCGAATGTAATATTCAGAACATTGTCATATAACATGTCATAAGGAACAGCATACATGAGTGAATAGGGATGGAAATATATTTCAGTCTGTATGTACATTCTTTAAGTTATGAGCATTGCCACTGATAACTTGAAGCATAAAGTGCTTTCTCCTCTGTGGGTGTGATACAATCAGCTCAAATAACACACTTCGAACATGAAACTTATCTTTACTTTAAATGTGTTTATGACAGCATTCCTGAACAAAAGTCCTTTCTACAGTCTTAGATTTGGTTTTCATTGTAATTCTGTGGGTTTAATTAACCACTAGAGTGATTCAGTTTTATATCTGTGCAATTCTGTAAATTTGAAATCAGGTACACCCATGGTAGCTTTAGGTATGCAGTGGCAAATAAAATGTCATGCCAGAAGACCATCAAAACTAAAGGAGGACAGGAAACATTTTTTTTTGTCCCCTCATATTTTTCTTGAAGAGGAATATATTTTCAGAAAAGCAAAGAATCAAGAAAAATCACTGATCTTTCATTTTTACTATTTCAGCTACTTTTATTAATGATGAATCTCTACTTCACAGCAAGCAATTTTGAATTAGTATATGGGAATTTTTCATTTAAAAAAAGACTAACCTGAATATTTATACTTTCTGCAGCTAATCACACCTGTGTGCATGCTTCTAACTAGAATGATGTTCTGCAGCTTTGTTATAAATGAAAAGCACAAAATTCTGGAAAACTGAGAACCTCATCCCCAGGGCAGCAGGGCTAATGGAAAAGGTGATGTAATTAGCTGCACTACCATATTTCATGCTGCTCATGAAAGAACTAATATTCCCTGCAAGTGAAGGTGGAACTCAGTGAATACTGTTTACTGCTTTAGCATCTCCTGTACTGGAGAGACAGTTCCTAGCCTAGAGACTACCATGAGAAGGGGAAATTTTGGAATCAGTTGGCGCTTACAGCACCCATTTCCTCTCACCCCTTCCATGAGCAATTTCAATGATTTGGACCATAAAACTCACATTATACAGTGATCTACATTATAAAGTAAAATATGTCACTCCTGTGCAATACTTAATAAGCTATGCAATCCTCTGTCTTTCATATGATGTCAAAAGCTTCAAGTCACAGGCAGCAACAATGCCATTACATGTGCAGACTGCACACAGCAAGCCAAGCCTGCCAACATCCCTGATCATGCCTAAACTTCTTGTTCAGCAACCTGGGGATCAACATAGGGCTGCAGATATCAGGGGAGCATGGATTAACTGTTTCTGGATGGCAACTTGATGCCCCCTTGTCGCATAAAACTCCATAAAGGATAGTATCCATAGTGAATAGAATATTCATCCTTAGGTTTTCAAAGGACAGTGTATACTGCTGTGTACTTTTACACCTTGATTTGCAGGCAGTTGAAGAGATCCAGCTAAAAATTGGTCAGCCTAATACAGCAGAGTTGAAGGCACACACAGAGCAAAAAGGAGACACTTTTTTTTCTTTAAACACCAGTTCCTTTATGACATGCTGTGATAGACTGAAAAAAAAAAATAAATTTGTAAAAAGACCATGTTATTTTGAAGTATTCCTTTCCAAATCCCATTTCTCTTCATGTGGTTTGAAAATGTATCTCTTGCTTTCCTTAACAATCTTGCTAAAAATATGTCTGCAGCACAAGCACCTTCCCAAAACCCTGATGAGGTTTAGGAGACTGAGATTTTGACCTTACACTTCTAAAGGTAACAAAGATATTTTATATTAATGAAAGAGAAAGACACTGATGCTTTTCGAAGCTAAGCCTAAGCTTCTCTGTAATAAGCGACAATCCTCTTTAGTGTGTACAATGTACATTCTTGGCCTTAAAAGATTAGTATAATTGTATTTAACTTTGTTTTCTCAAGAGTAATGACAGAATTTTCAATTTAAACATTTTCTTTACTGTTAAATGAAGGTTTAAATGCACAACACACAACAGAGGAAACCATGAATGCTCTATCCTGGGAAGTTTTCTAACCTTGTACTATGGTCTGCACTTTCAAATGTTTAGAGAATTAATGTCAAGTCATCAGATTTCATTCCACTTTTTAATTTGGCATTTTAGATCCTTTCAAAATTAGATCTAGGTATTCACCCTGTAACAGCACTCCTAGGAAAAATTTGCCAACTGAAGAGAAAGAACAGCCTCTCTTATAACACACTCACAGCTCTCAGCTGAATTAATAGTGTCAGTCATAGTCTGGATGGAGGTCTGGTTAACAGTTTCTGCAGTGATTTAGACCTATATGTGCTGCAAGCCTGAGGCTTACTGTGGAACTGTAGATTCCACGTCAGATGGCATGTTTATTTTGGGCCTATATTGAGCCACGCCATTATGCGTTCATTTGTCATCAGACTTGGCAGACATTGTTTGCAGAGGTCCACCACTTTGTTCTGACTGGCCTCTGAGGGCATTTTATGTAGTGCTGGCTAAGGTTGCTGGTTTGAATGTGCAGTATGCAACATGTAACACTTGCAGCTAGGAGAGTGGTCAGCAAACTAGCCACAAACATTCTGCCTAAACAGTAGCCTTTACATTACTGAGGTGCTTTGCATCAAAACAAAGCAAGGCATCAATACATGCAAACAAAGCAATGGATCAACCAGTTGTATCAATGGCAAGAGATTTAACAAAGCTTCTTACAGAGATAGTTGATGTCTCAAGCCTGTCAGCATTTAAAAGGCGTTGGGACAATGCCCCTAATACGTGCTTTCAGTTTTGTTCAGCATTTAATTGGTCAGGCAGTTGCACTATGTAATCATTTTGGGTTCCTTCCAACTGAATTATACTAGTCTAGTGCGATCTACTCTAGTCTAGACTAAGTAGGCTAAAGAGGTGTTAGTTAGGTAACTAGCTTTAAGCTCTCAGTTCTGTATTCACAACCAAAACCAGCTAAGTAACTAAGAGCTTTGTTGTGGGGAAGGTGCTGGGAACCAGCTTTGGGGTATAAGCTGTCAGTTTTGCACCCATGCTCCCAGTGAGTGCATAAGGATGCAGCATGATGCATTTGGTTTGATAGAAAAGCCACTTAGGAAGGTCTCACCTGCTGATCTTTGCTTGCTCGTTGCTGCCTACCATGCGTCAGGCTGAAGTGAAGCGTGGGCAGCATGGGCTGAGGGCTGGACGGGGAAGGCAAGCTTGCTAGGATGACTCCAGTACCAAAAGCTAAGCACCTTACTCAGCTACCTCTCATATGTCATCAGTATACTTTGAAAGCAGAGCTATCTTATTTCACTCAGAGACATTCCTAATAATTATTAAATGTGTATTGTGGTGTTTTCTATAGAGGACTTCATGTGCCCTATCACCATAAATTCTATGTGACTTTGAACAGCCACAAGTACATCCCTGACTTTGTGAGATCTCTGAAAAAAACAACAGAACACAATGTAATACAAATATTTGAATACATATGTTATTATTTAAATTTCTACTTGCTTTCTTTTGGGTGGCAGATATCCAGTCACTGTTTTGTTCGTAGCTTCTCAGACACTAAAGGAGAACAAGCATCAAAAGACCATGTGAATAAGTTTTATTTCTAACTTTCAAAGAGTTCTAAACTGTTAAAAATGTTCCATTACCTATTGTTTTCATGTTTGTTCCATTTTGAAACTCACTATAGTAAATTAGGTATAATAACTGAGGGCTATATAAGTTTTATAAGCTTGCATGGTCAGACAAACAGGCATGAACGAACACAGTGGCAGAACTTGCTGAATGTCTTATATGCCTTAGGAATTGGCTGTCATTCATGTCTGCTACTTAACTAGGACAAAGATTTTTAATTGAGACTCTGACTAAAATCTTGCTCAAAAAAAGTCCTTTCCTTGAAAAAAAAAAGTCCTAAATGTCATGCTCTTTACTGACAAATCCTTGTTACTCATGTCTAACCATAGACTTCTCTGATCTCAGCAATTCAGTTTTTCTCCAACTCCAATGCTCCTTACATGTATTTTGTTATGGCCATATATGTGAATTTTATTAATGCAGATGACAACATTGATAGCTAATGTTTCAACTGGGGACTAAATAACATAGCTTTTTGTAGCACCTGTACATAAAGCTGCCCAAAGCTACTATTAACTTGTTTGATAACTCATCATTTTATAATGAAGTTACAAAATACGAGGACAAATTCCAGCTATAAACCAATGACAGAAAATCACCCTCAGTATTTACAAAATGAAAACCAAGGTCTGTTTCCTTAAAAAAAGCTTTAATCCAAGCTCAGCTGGTGGGTACTGAAGCAGGAAAATCCCATCTTCCAGATATTGTTTTGATGATAAGGTTTTGCAATTTCCCTACCATTTTATAACATCTTTCATACACACATCAGAAATGGTTCTGAGTTTTCTTTTAACATCAGCAAGTATGCCACAACTCTTTGTTAGATTGCAACTAGGTTTTGTTTCTTTTGAAAATCCTTGCTCAAATAAGCTAATTTGGATAATGTTCATAAGCTAGTTTACAGCACAAAACACTGAGGAAGGTCTGACACATTTCATTATAAAACATTGATACTTTTTACCTCAGAGCAGTTAAACCTTTTGGAGATTTTAGCTATATCTTGAAGGAGTAAAACCAACTAAAAGGAAATTAAAATAATATTTTAAATAGATGGTATTCAATCAGAAAATGAAGCAAATAATTAGGACTCCAAATTAATTAGATTTTTCTAGCTTGATCCATTGTTGAAAATGTTTGAGATATGTATACATTTGTGGGTGTGAATCATCAAACTTTTTACATATTTATGTATATATTTATTGACAAGTGGCTGTGTTGTTGCCAAGGCTGTCTAACTCTGTAAGTGAAGCTATATTTGCAGGAAACTGTGATAATCTTTATTAGACCAGCTGATACAGCTGGTAGAAAACAAATGAGCTTGCAGGCTTACAAGCTCTGCTCCAGATCTGGAACAGACACAGCAGCCTTAGGCTACATACTTGCTGCAGACAAGTGCTCTGAGTTTCACCTGACTGTGTTAAACAGTCAGAAAAATTGAGAAGAAATGTGATGGGCATGAGAAGAGCAGAAGGGCAGGTGAGTAAAAGGGGAGATGATAGTGCTGCTTACCCCCATGGGACAAGCAGAAGTGGAGAGAGGGGGCAGTTAACAGCTTGAACTGAGATTTAAGTGCCTCTTTTCAGTTTGGTTAGATAATGAGGGAATTAAATACCCTTTAGTTTTTTGATAGCTAAAACAATGGAAGGCACTGCTGAAGGCATCAACCAGCACAGAAAAGCCTAGTGTGAAGCTGCAGAATAGACTGAAAGATATTCTTTGGGGAGAAGTGTCTAGTAATCTGTCTCTGATTTCCTTTGTCTGGAGGCCCACACCCCAGCACCTCACTCATGCCAAGCACTATCTGCAGGCAGCACACTGAACTGGATGGTATTTCATGAGGTGAGGACATCAGCTGGAGCACTGGATTATATAGGCCTGTGCAGCAAGCTGTTTTTCTTTTGTCCTGGTCCAATTTATTGATCTCATTCATAGCATTTTCCCCAGTCTCCTCAAACAGTTCTACTGCAACACTGCAGGTACAGCGTGTGTGGCAATATACATACAGCAATGACAATTTTAATGAAGGAATTTTTCATTTTAAATTTCTTAGAACTTGGATACATTTCACTTGTAAGGTGGTTATATTTAGTAAAAAGAATGGCCTACTATTTCACTGGAGGCACTCTGAGATATTTCAGCATTAATATCCAGATATGATTTCCATCCTTCTTCGAAGGGCAAGGTGTAAATGTGTTCAATAGATTCATTATTCACAATGCTGCATCAAACAGAAGATTTATTTGCTCTGGAAAGTGTAGTCACCAGTAATCCATTCACTCTTGGTTGTGTAAAAAGATTAAGTAAAGAATGAAATAAGAATAAAGCTTCTTCACATAGCACAGAAAAGAACAGCTTAGACATAATTTTGCAACTTTACCCCAAGGAAACATTTCTTTCTTCCAACAGATCTAAGTTTAAATATTTAATACTCATCTATTATGAAGTTTAAAACTGATAAGGAAATCAGTTGTGTTACAGAAGATACCTTCTTTCATCTTGGCACAGAAAGGGTAATGCTCACTTAATGGAACAAGTGCAGCAATGGAGAGGGCAGTGCCTGTGTTGCATACAGCCAAGTAGGATACATTACATAAATTAGACATTTCTACGTGTGTGTAGAAATGGAGAAGAGGTGGAGACACAGGATGAAAAGAGTTAGCAGTTTCCTGCTTTGTTAAAAGACTTCATGAGTGAGTTCATTTAGAACTCATTCATAATCCTCACAGCAACATTTACATTTTCTATACTATCCTTCTCATTTTGGGGTTAAGTCTAGTCCAAGTCTCCCTATAAAAAGGCAAGAAAGAATTATTCACATAAAGAATGGGATTCAGCTATGCCAGCATGCTAGGCAAAGAGCCTAAAAATACCCACATCCATACCCTGTGCCTTGTAAGGCCGATATAACAAAGGACAGTAAAGGGTGTTATGAAGACTAGTAGAATATGAGCACCTAAAAGAAACAGCAATCATCATAAAACACAGTCTCCATAATTCTTATTGTTCCTCTTTGGCTTCCACTGAGTGGAAGGTGCAAGACTGCTGGAACTGACGGAGAATACAGCATCAATCAGGTGATGACAGTCATTGCCCAGTCAAATGGACATTGAACAACACACACGTATGCACTGATACATAAGTGTGTCTATATATATGTAGGGAAGAAAACTTCATGGAGTTCAGTAGTGTGGTAAATGTGGTCTCCAAAACACAAGTTGACCCACAGATAGACCCTCTACTCAGTCACTTCACTGATAAAAGTACAAGGAAGATGAAATGTTTGATTCACAAAAAAAGCGTTTTACTATAAACCTAAGCCTCTTCTCTGTTATAGGAATATTCTTATTTTGAAGCCTGGGGGCAGTGTTATTTTGAGCATGGACGTTTTAATCCTAAATCAGAATTTAAAAAACAAACCAAACCAAACCAAACCCAACCCCTTACATTTACCTCATTTTTTCACAGCTTTCTTTAACATAACTGTTTTCCATCTGTGGCATTTTGCCTTGAAAAGATGAGTTTTGCCCAGTAGTTATACGTGCATTTTAAAAAATAGTTGAATAACAAAGAAGACGCTTTTTTTTTTTTTTTTTTTTTTTTTTCCCCCCCCAAATTCTTCTGCTTATGCTGTGGAGTAACTTTCATTTGCCTTAACTTGTTTTTCTTATTCATCCCTTTACTCCACAAGCTCATCTGTAAAGTTCTGCCTCTTTCATTTTTATTTTCTAGGCTCAGATTTTCATCAGCAAAAGAGAAGAGATTTGGTTTATGTCTTGATTTAATTTACCATTTCAGTAAATTTTTTCTGACAATGTTCATACTGTAGTTAGTGTGTGTAGCAATGATAACAGTTGCATTGATTACTTTACTGACAAGTAATATAAAAAGGAAGGAAATGAACTGCAATGCTTTCTCAAGGAATGAAATTTTTTTTCTGTATTATAAATATAAAGGGAAAGGCAGAATGAAATAAGCTGCAGCAATAAAGAGGAAAATTAATTCCAAGCTTTTACAGATGGCTGCAGCTGTAGTACTTAGCATGCATGTCAGCTGTAGGAGAATGTTTAAAAAAAAGAGATTCAGCTCCACAGTAACAAATCACACAGCTTTCCAAATGGACCAAATTCAGCAGTGGAGTAAAGCACTGAAGTAGAGGAGTTACAAAACCAGTAAATTTAGCACCTTATGCTTTGATTCTTTTAATACTTGTCCTAAAACAAAATGCAGGGGAGATACTTGCTCTCTAGTATGTTGCTGTTACAGGTCATCAACAACATATTAAAATGAATGCTAAAGCAAGATAAGGTGAATTCTTTTCATTTTTATGTACTGCTCTAGATATAAGAGTATTTCATGACCTTTCAATAAGAAGAAACTCACACTGGTATTAATAGACTCTGACAGCTATATTCATTGCAATTCTTGTGTATTTCCATCTATAGGGAATGTGGATTATGGTATTAGATTTTGTACAAGTTTAAAAATAGAAGCCAAATCTTTATTAAAACAGAAGTCACGATTAGAGTATCCACCTCACCAAAAAGCCCACTTTTGAAAAGCCGTGCTGTGTTCTGGGGGGTAAAGACAGAACTAAATGAGACCTTAGTGCTGTAAGGAGAGTAGAGATAATGACAGAAAGCATCTGTGAGGTGTAGTGACAATTTATTTCCAGTTTCATTATAGTTACAATATTTCTTAAAATATATTCTTTCATACTTGATATGGCATAAAGTATTTCTGATCTTCTTTACTAACAAATAAGTTTACACATGATTTAATAGCACAATAAATGCACAGATTTTCCTTATATCAGAAAATTGATTATTATTATATTTCACATTGATATTTAACTTATTCAGAATAATCAAGATTCTAAATGCCAAGGAATATTCAAAGAAATTACTGATAAAATTACAAGGGAACTTTGAAAGTTCTACTTTACAAGAGAAGCAGGCAAACACAGATTACTGTTTCTAGCATTTTCCTGAATCCACGGTGACATTTTTAGAAGCTTCTAGATGACTTAGGCTTTCAAGTCCACTTTTCAAAGAAGAATTTTGTAACTCCAAAAAGACACTTTATTGAGACTAAGTTTCAAAAGTTGCATCTGTAACTGTTGCAAGACCAGCTTTCTCTGCAGAATTGAGTCTCTGCAACCATATTCTCTGATCACCAAACCCAGGGTGGTGTGGATGGTCTGGGTGGACCAGTGCCACGTTTCCATCAAAGCAAATTAGACTGCAGGAGGGTTAGTGAACACAGAGGTTTCATGCTCAAATTACTGTCATGAGGAAGCCATTTCATAACACAACAAGGGACGGACAGAGCTGGCGTTTCATTTGCCACATATAACTCAAGCCTGCAGGAAATTTAGTTTGATTTTTCATCAGCCTCATTGGGTCAGTTACTGTATTTTAGGTTAAATTTGTGGCACAGTTTTTGAGAATTGTCACCAAATAGAAAAGTCATCAAAATTTGGAATACCTATAGTGCATAACTGGTGTCAGGGAAGTCTCCTGCCAAACACACTTGCTTTGGAGGATGCCTACTGCTTTAGGGGACACTGACCTAGCTGGCCTCTTCCCTTGTTCAAGACAGAAGAGTGTCCCCACAACTCCTGCCCAAATGCATCTATTTTGGTACTTCTTTGATAGACACTGGCCTTAACACCTCCACACAGCTCTGTTATTTTCACACTGGATTCAGCACTTCCACATTTGTGTCAGTAAATGCTTGAAGGTCCCTTGGCAAGGAGAAAGCTAACCAGCGTGAGAACAGCTTTCAAATGATAGGGCCAGCTCTTTCCAGTGTTTTACTAGTAAGTGAGCAGTGTTACCAGATAAAGACTTTTTGTTCTGTTTTAAAGCATTCCTAATGGTAGTGTTGGGTTGATGGCTGGACTTGATCATCTTAGAGGTCTTTTCCAACTTTAATGAGTCTATGATTCTATGTTAAGTGTAGAAAGAGGTCTACATTTTCTGCTTAACACAATTTATCATTTAGAGCAAATAATTGAGCATTTCTGGATTATTTTGTAAATATTTTAGTTAGTTACTCTGATATCAATTTCTCAGACCTGCCAGTGCTCTCATTTTAACAGTTTTCTGGTAGGATTCTGCCATGATTACTATTTAAATAGAGGACTGGGGAAAAGAACATTTAAAGAAAAGTGGGAGAGGAGAAAAGGGAAATATCATTCTGGCAGAAGAATGGGCCTAAAATCTGTAGAAAAAAAACAAACAAACAAACAAAAAAAAACCTACAGCAGTTTCTGAAGCTAATTGACATCTGCTAGTTTTGTCACAGGACAAGTTTTTACCTGATCACAATTCTAGGAGCACTGGAAATAAAGATTTCTCCTGAAGAACTATACAGGTAGAAAGGTGCAATTTATGTCTTTGGTGGCTGGACTTGTAACCTTCTGCTGTCCCTACCAACCTGAATTTTGCTATGACATTATGTCTACGTTATTATTATGTAATTCAACGTATTGCACCACAACATGCCCTTGCTTTCTAAGGTAAAGCTTACAAAAATACATCTGCACTGGTTTTAGTTGACCCCGTCTTTACATTTTTTTTTGACCTTGGTCCTAAACTGTCCCTGATGCCTGGTGATATGTGTCCTGCTGGTTGACCTTGGCTTCTGTCATTAGACCTTCCCTACTCTGATACGGTAGGGCAAAATCTGTGCCAGTAGGGACCCTGCCTGTTCACCCAGCTGTCACCTGCAGCTGGATCACCTGGACCTTCTGCCCCTGTGGGAGCACCTCATGACTGCAACATCCTGGCAATAACAAGCCAAAGTGGAAAACATCAGCAATTTTTAAATGTGTAGGTACAAAAGAATGAAATGGCAGCTTGTCACAATGGACACTTTCCTGCAGACACTTTTGACTCATGGCAGTAAACATTTACCAATTAAAAAAAATACTTCGTGGGCTGAGGAAAAAAAAAATCCCAATCTCAACTTGTTCTTGTGTTACGTAGCATTTACCATACTTGACTGTTTATATCTGCTACCTAGGAGGTATTGTGAGATGAACTTGACTGATGTTTCTAAAAATCAAAGCTGTGAAACCTGTGACAGAGACCTTCCCATATTGAGGTGCAAGTAGTTTAGTCATCACATATGTTAAACATGCTCTCAAAAGACCATGCATTTAGCAAATATTCCTCCTTCACTGGTTTTCTCTCTTATATTGTAGCTATTCTAAATCAGGCATGAATATCTGGACAACTGATTAATTACCCTCATTGAGAAATATTTTGTTTGTCTGCACATTCTAGTGTGACATTTCATGGAATAAAAGGTAATCTTCATAAAGTAACTTTTTATGGGGAGCTATATTAAATAAGTACCTGAAAGGGGCCTACAAGAAAGCAAGGGAGGGTCAATTCACAAGGGTTTGTAGTGACAGGATGAGGGGTAATGGCTTTAAGCTAGAAAAGGGTAGATTTAGGTTAGACATTAGGGAAAAAGTTCTTTAATATGAGGGTGACAGACCACTGGAGTAGGTTGCCCAGGGAGGTGGTGGAGGCCCCATCCCTGGAGACATTCAGGGTCAGGTTTGATGAGGCTCTGAGCAGCCAGACCTAGTTTGAGATGTCCGTGTTTATTGCAAGGGCATTGGACTAGATGTCCTTTGAAGGTCGCTTGCAGACCAATGCATTCTATGATTCTTTGTTTCTATGTATTGTGGTTTGATCATGGAGACGTCATCCATTTCATGGAATCACAGAATGTGCATTGAAAATGACCTTTAAAGACCATCTAGTCCAACACCTCTGCCATGAGCAGAGACATCTTCAACTAGGCCAGGTTGCTCAGAGCCCCATCCAGTTTGACCTTGAATGTTTCCAGGGATGGAGCTTCTACCACCTCTCTGGGCAACCTACTCCTGTTCATCTTGTTACATTCAATAAGCTTGTATTTTTTTTTCTCAGAGACTAACACTGACTACTTATATGTTATTATAAATGCTAATGGGACTACAGAGGTGGGAAAAACTGTAACTCTAGATTTACTTGCTGATTGGGGTGCTTTTCCCCTTTAAATCTGAGGTAGTAAACAATGGTAGCAGCAGGTTCATTAAGGGAATCAGTACTTTTTATGGACAGTTAAATACTAATTGTAAAGACTGTTGGATTCAAGCTGAATTGTATCTTTTTTTTAATTAGAAGAACAACCAAGGACACCAGTTCTAGAGGAACCACATAGTTTTATATGATCAGACTTTGCAATCAACTTCAGCATACTGGCATTACTTACATGCGACAAACCATAAGAAAAACTTTGTTTTCTTTTTTTTTACTTTGTTTCTCTCTTGCAGTTTCTAGCTGCCTTTCTTCTTCTGTATTGTTTGCATTTAAAGCTTCATTTTAATGGCTGTATGACAAAGAAAGAAACAAGGTTCCCTATTTTGTATAGAAAGTTATATTGATATAAAGTTATACCATAAAGAAAAAAAAATTACGTGGCTACTGTGGGTGAACTGCTGATTGTTCTTCTCCTCATCAGTCTTCTAAATCTCAACTTTAAGAAAATGACCCATTTTTCACTTTGTTTTTGCTAGGTTTTCTCATTATCACTAACTTTCTATCTGTACAAATAATCTTCAGGCAAAGGACTCGAGGAATACTACTGCTGAGCAGAAACGAACAAGTGAATTACACAAAAAATATTTTCTGATTACTTTTCTGACGATGGATGCAAGTTAGAATTTCAACCCTATCATGTATTCCAATATTTCTACCTTTGCTTTGTCCCAGAGAGGAATAAAAGTCAAAATACATTTAGGTTTTCACAGAATGGAATTTTTTTTTAATACATGGTTTTAATTGTTAAAATACCTATGTTTAGGAAAAAAATCAAAAATTCCTACAGGAGCTAAAGTCCATTAAAAATGTGATCCTCCTTTTCCAAAAAAAAAAAAAAAAAAATAGTTTCTTTGTCCTGCTCACTCAATACCAACATGATGTGGAATAGGCAATTAAATGAAATAAATTAAGTAACTAAAAAAGAAGTCAAATCACTGCATATACAGTTCTTTGCCTAAGGAGAAAATGACAGAGAGAATGGATAAGACATGACTGAAATTAGTCTGAGTGCTTAATGCACTTCTGGAATCTGCTTTCACATGATAACAGTGGGGCACTGTAAGAACCTATATAGTAAAGAAGTCTTTCACTCTGTATTGTTGCACTGAATTGAAACACTGTGATTGGTATTCATTTGTCACTGAGATTTCCCTGTAGCTATGTCTGTATAAGCAAGTAATTTGATGCAGAGAGAAGAGATCAATAGATCACAGCAGTTGGTACTCAGGATCTCACATCCACAGCATAAGTGACTGGAGAGTTTTACAGTGGACTGTATTTTATGTGGTGGTCCCCACTCACCAAATTTTCGCACTGTGCATTTTTTTTTTTTAAAGCTGTCTGAAGAACCAAACGGTGCTGCAGGCTCCCAGTAGGTGCTGGACCAATTCTGTGCACACTTGGAAGAGAGATCTGACCTCTAGATGGAGTTGACCTTTTTTGTGCCCAGAAACCTTTCTCTGACCCAAACCAATGTGTAGTAAGTGGGGACAACAGGGAGACAGACTTCAAAACTTCAGTATTGTTCTCCATCAAAACACCAGTCTAAACACAGCCTATGTTAGATGTAGCTGCTTACAAGTAGATGTCTGTAGTCCATGTGCTCATGACCTGACTTAGAACAACGTACCACATGCCTAAGACTTATGTCCTACAGCAGCTTGAGTAGAGGAGGTACACAGTGGATCATGGGTGACACATCATAATCCAGAGAGGGCAGCTAGATGATACAATAGGGGCTTGTCACATGTAAACCACTAAGCTTCAGCAAGTCATGTTTCCAGTGGAATATGTCATGGAATTGTTCTGCTTAATTTCTTTAGGAGAAATTAAAGAGTTCAAAAAATAACACTTTCAAAAGATGGTATTTTATGAAAACTAGTAGGCATGAGATCTAAAATTTTGGTCTTTAGATTAGCTATTACTATTTTTGAAAGAGATCTTGAACCTCAGTAGCACTAACACAAAGATGATGGAAGGACAGAGGAACATGACAGAGGAACAACAGATATTTATCTTATATCAGATACCAAAAATGTAGGTGGCTAAAGTGTACCATGCTACTTCACTGGCTTCATGATGCAGGTTGTAGCACTGGCACATGCAGTCTCCCAGACAATGCCTGAACATGGTATATGCTTGGACATGATACCTAGCAGGTACTATTCCAAACAGACAATATCGAAAAGATTAGCGTAAATTTGGATATCTCCACCTTTTGCTGTCTTCCAACACTATCCCATAAGAGTTTGATGTCTCTAAACTCCAGTATCTTTCTATGTATAGAAAAAGTTCAGGGGGACCTTCATACATCACAGCAGGGCATGCAATGAATGTTCACAGGTTAAAACACTACTTGCCTTTTGCAACATGGCCCTCAAATGACTTTAGATGTTTTGAACTAAAAAAAAAAATCCTTAGGGATGGGGAATGGATTTCGTTCATATAGTTATGGGCCCTGGTAACTAAGCAGCTCTCTCAGTGGAGAGGAAAAGATTTCTGGACAGAGATTCACTTGACCATATGTCACCTATAATCATATTAAAATAGATTAGATGAGTTGAATCCCTCCACTGTCTTGATAATAGGTGCACACCAGATCAGCTGAAGACATCTCAAGTAAGATGAAAGTAGTCACTTTGATGACTAGCTGTCCTCAGGGAACTGCGGTGACACTAGGTGTTTAAATATGGTTCTTACAACTGACTTTTGGGTACTCAGGTAAGGTGCTCCACAACATTAGGCATCTCAACCTTTGATTAGATCTAGGCTCTACAGCTACAAGCAAAAACTAAGTCAAATTTCTTACTATTTTTTTCCTTGGTTAGAAATAGTCCAGCCTACAAGAAATAAATGCACTTTGAAGCAGAACAAAGAAAGTGAAACACAGGCTAGATGCAGAAATATTTTAATATGTTAAGTGACATGGTGCTGTGAGTTGCAGAATAATTAGAAGGTAGTGACTTAATGGGGCAACGGTTCTGATTATGGACATCAACCACCTCTGGGTACTGCAAGTCTGGAAATAAGTTAGAAACGTCAATTTGTTTTAAAGGTGTTTCTATTTAAGTTAATGGTATGGAAAAAATCTAAAAGATTTGTTCCATCAAAATAATCATCTTAGTTTACTAGCCATGAGGAACTTCCTTGCAAAATGTTTTGAAAATGTCTCTTGTAGTTTTAGATATATTTATGCTTATAGCAAATGAGTCATAAGTAGAAAATGGAATATTGTAAAGTTTTATTTATTTTACATTTTCAAATTTGCTAAATGGAGACAAACAGAACGGGCATGTTAAGATTTCTTTTTTTTTTTTCTGATTAATTTTATGGTAATTCAAACTGTTTCAGTTTTAAATGAATTGTTTGAATACTAAATTATGCAGCTTTATGATCCAGGAGATAAGCAGAGCTCTAAAGATGCCTCTGAGACTTGAAAGAGACAGCATTAGAAGCTCATTATTGCCGGCACATTTAACATGGTTAAAGTGGGGGAAAATAGCCATTAAGTTAATGTAATAGTTAAACTGCATTACTTTGAAAAACTGCCCAGTGAAATGCTTACAGTGAGGATGGTTTATTGTTTGGTTTTGGTTGGTTGTGGTTTTTTGTTTGTTCGTTTGTTTGTTTGTTTGTTTTTTAATTCTGTGGCATTTTCAAATATTAAAGAGTCAAAAATATTTGAAGAGTAGTCCTTTTCAAGCAATTTAACATAATGTTTACACTTGAAGAGATATCCAGCTTATCACTCAAATATGTGTCAGAGTATCAACATTTTCTAAACAGAGAAGAGCAAATGTTAATATGCATAAAAGATGAATTCAGGACTACCGGGTGGTAGCAAACAAACAAAATAAGCTCCACCTCTCCTTCCCATTAGTCCCATTGTCCTCTAGGTCCTTTCTTCCAAACACTGAAAAGTAACAGTAGCTACTGAAAGTAACAGCATCTCTCTCTTGATTCCTTAGAAAGACCAAAGGAAGCTTTAAAACATATCAACATGACAGGGAAAAGAGAACAGTAAAGTCTTAGCAAAGTTCCCATCAAAGAAACATAATGATTGCCATGAGAGGACTAGATTTAGTATACTTCATGTCACCAAAACTGAAGTAATCAAGCCCACAAAAGAAAATGCAGTGTAATTTCCAACACATATATGAGTTACCACTTGCTCCAGAGTTGCTGCAGAATACAGCACCATGTTTAATGCCCCATCCAAAATTTGATTATATTAATTATAACTTCAAATAGTTCTTATTGTTGTTCTAATTTTGCAGCTTCTTTCTTATCTTGACACATTTTTAGTATAAATAATTTAATAAGGAACAGAATCCACTTTTCAACCACATTAGAAAAAGAAAAAAAAAATTCACTCTTTATTCATTTTGTATTTATCCTGTCTTCTAATAACTTATTGTGTTTTATATTTGAAAGAATGACCTACTGAGGTTCTACTGCTCAAAATTCATGAGGATCCTTATACAACTCCTAAATACCCAAGGGTTCTTGCTGCAAGCAGTGGCATTAGATGGAAGCAAGTTGGTTCCTTGACAGAGCAACAGGCTGAGGGATGGAACGTGGAGTCCAACTGTCTCAATAGAGGACATACAGAAAGAGCAGGCTCTCCAGAATTATATTCCCAGGGCATATTCCTAAATAAGGGCAGTAACTGGATAATATGAAGTTTGGAGCTACTTCCCATGAGCTGTTGTATCCGAGCCTGACTTCACATCTGATAGAATCTGGACAGATCATAGGTATGTGTGGGGTGGGTAGTGGTCCAAGACTGAGCAAACATGAACTGGAGGGATAGACTTCTTGGGCTTCTCCAGAAGCTTGTCACTCAGTGTTGCCTAAAGAGAGTGTCTCAGATCTCCTACCAAAGGAAGGAGTAAGGTTGCTGTGGCCCAGGTGGACAGAAAAAGGAAGAAGTTTGGCACCTGCTTTGCACTCCATCTTACAGGCAATAGTCACTCTGTGTGTGCTGCTTCTGCCCAATTGATTCTTAAGATGGTCTTGGTGGCAGAGGAGGACAAGAAAGGGTGAAGGACTATTTCTCTGCTCTTAATCTCAGACAAGGAATGAGCACATATGAACTTCTAAACCCTGAACCAGACCAGTGATTGTCAGGGCAGAAAGCTGATGCAGATCTAGAACGGGGCAGAAAGCTGATGTAGATCTAGAACAGAGCAGCAGACTCAGTCTCACTCATTACTTTGCTGTTGAGAAGCTTTCAAGCAGCCTGGACATACCTAATTTGCT